>NC_141832.1:5115026-5120026 GCF_982586985.1 Callionymus lyra | reverse complement strand
CAGGTATCTGCTCTACTCCGGGTATCTGCTCCACTCCAGGTACCTGCTCTACTCCAGGTACCTGCTCTACTCCAGGTACCTGCTCTACTCCAGGTATCTGCTCTACTCCAGGTACCTGCTCTACTCCAGGTACCTGCTCTACTCCAGGTATCTGCTCTACTCCGGGGAACCTGCTCTACTCCAGGTACCTGCTCTACTCCAGGTACCTGCTCTACTCCAGGTACCTGCTCTACTCCGGGCACCTGCTCTACTCCAGGTATCTGCTCTACTCCAGGTACCTGCTCTACTCCGGGTACCTGCTCTACTCCAGGTATCTGCTCTACTCCGGGTATCTGCTCCACTCCAGGTACCTGCTCTACTCCAGGTACCTGCTCTACTCCAGGTACCTGCTCTACTCCAGGTATCTGCTCTACTCCAGGTACCTGCTCTACTCCAGGTACCTGCTCTACTCCGGGCACCTGCTCTACTCCAGGTATCTGCTCTACTCCAGGTACCTGCTCTACTCCAGGTATCTGCTCTACTCCGGGTACCTGCTCTACTCCAGTTAATAAGTGAAGAAGTTAATAAGTGAATAAGTGAATACGTTAATAAGTTAATAAGTGAAGAAGTTAATAAGTGAATAAGTGAATAAGTGAATACGTTAATACGTTAATAAGTGAATAAGTTAATAAGTTAATAAGTTAATAAGTTAATAAGTGAAGAAGTTAATAAGTGAATAAGTGAATAAGTGAATACGTTAATACGTTAATAAGTGAATAAGTTAATAAGTTAATAAGTTAATAAGTGAATAAGTTAATAAGTTAATAAGTTAATAAGTGAATACATTAATACGTTAATAAGTGAATAAGTGAAAAAGTGAATAAGTGAATAAGTGAATAAGTGAATAAGTGAATAAGTGAATAAGTGAATACGTTAATAAGTGAATAAGTTAATAACTGAATAAGTTAATAAGTTAATAAGTGAATACGTTAATATGTTAATAAGTGAATAAGTGAATACGTTAATAAGTTAATAAGTGAAGAAGTTAATAAGTGAATAAGTGAATACGTTAATAAGTGAATAAGTGAATACGTTAATACGTTAATAAGTGAATAAGTTAATAAGTTAATAAGTTAATAAGTGAATAAGTTAATAAGTTAATAAGTGAATACATTAATACGTTAATAAGTGAATAAGTGAAAAAGTGAATAAGTGAATAAGTGAATAAGTGAATAAGTGAATAAGTTAATACGTTAATAAGTTAATACGTTAATAACTGAATAAGTTAATAAGTTAATAAGTGAATACATTAATATGTTAATAAGTGAATAAGTGAATAAGTTAATAAGTTAATAAGTGAATACGTTAATACGTTAATACGTTAATAAGTGAATAAGTGAATAAGTTAATAAGTGAATAAGTGAATAAGTGAATAAGTTAATAAGTGAATAGGTGAATAAGTTAATAAGTGAATAAGTTAATAAGTTAATACGTTAATACGTTAATAAGTGAATAAGTTAATAAGTGAATAAGTGAATAAGTGAATAAGTTAATACGTTAATACGTTAATAAGTTAATTAGTTAATAAGTTAATAAGTGAATAAGTGAATACGTTAATACGTTAATAAGTTCATAAGTTAATAAGTGAATAAGTGAATGAGTGAATAAGTGAATACGTTAATAAGTTAATAAGTGAATACGTTAATACGTTAATGAGTGAATAAGTTAATAAGTTAATAAATGAATAAGTTAATACGTTAATAAGTGAATAAGTGAATAAGTGAATGAGTGAATAAGTGAATACGTTAATAAGTTAATAAGTGAATAAGTTATTAAGTGAATAAGTGAATAAGTTAATAAGTGAATAAGTTAATAAGTTAATACGTTAATAAGTTAATTAGTTAATAAGTTAATAAGTGAATAAGTGAATAAGTGAATACGTTAATAAGTTAATAAGTAAATAAGTGAATAAGTGAATACGTTAATAAGTGAATAAGTGAATAAGTGAATAAGTTAATAAGTGAATAAGTGAATACGTTAATAAGTTAATACGTTAATAAGTTAATAAGTGAATACGTTATAAGGTAATACGTTAATAAGTTAATAAGTTAATAAGTTAACAAGTTAATAAGTGAATAAGTGAATACGTTAATAAGTGAATACGTTAATAAGTGAATAAGTGAATACGTTAATAAATTAATAAGTGAATAAGTGAATACGTTAATAAGCTAATACGTTAATAAGTTAATAAGTGAATAAGTGAATAAGTGAACAAGTGAATAAGTGAATACGTTAATAAGTGAATAAGTGAATACGTTAATAAGTTAATACGTTAATAAGTGAATAAGTGAATAAGTGAACAAGTGAATAAGTGAACAAGTGAATAAGTGAATACGTTAATAAGTGAATACGTTAATAAGTTAATAAGTTAATAAGTGAATAAGTGAATACGTTAATAAGTTAATAAGTTAATAAGTGAATAAGTGAATAAGTGAATAAGTGAATACGTTAATAAGTTAATACGTTAATAAGTTAATAAGTGAATAAGTGAATAAGTGAATACGTTAATAAGTTAATACGTTAATAAGTTAATAAGTTAATAAGTGAATAAGTGAATACGTTAATAAGTTAATAAGTTAATAAGTGAATAAGTGAATAAGTGAATACGTTAATAAGTTAATACGTTAATAAGTTAATAAGTGAATAAGTGAATATGTTAATAAGTTAATAATGAATAAACAATAATAAATAATAAAGTTGTTTCTCTTCCGTCCCTCGTGAGTCTCTCTCTGCACTCAAGTGTTTCATTTGCCACAGATTTAACGCACTTGGTGTTGGTGATGGAATCACTGGAGAACTGTCAATCATATCTGATCATCATATCACCAATATAATCTTTACATAAACATCTATTGTACAGTAAGAATCTATACATTCAATGTCTCAAGTTTATTAGAGAGAATTGATGATCGATCAAGAGCATAAGTCAGACGGAGACATGCAGTACTGTTTCTCACCACACGGAGTGAACACAGTGATTCCTAGCGAGGTAGAATATTTTTTTCTGACCATTTTTATTGACAACCTTGATTTATTTAAACAATCAAAATAACATAATTTACTGAAGATGAAATGTGAGTTGCACACGTCTCCTTTGTTTACAGTAAATATTGTTTAGACTCAAGAAGGTTATGAAGTGTTATATGAAGAAGGTCACATGAACAACTACAACGTCGTTACTAATAAATAAGATAAATAGGAGGCGCTGTAAAGTTCTAATAAACACGTCACCAGCCATGAACGTCACACGCGTCACTTCCTGTTACACGGATAAATCGGCGCACACTGAAAATTTAAATATTAATAAATTTAAATAAATAAATTGGAGGCCTTTTCAGAAAATGTATAGATTAATTATTTTTTTATGAATATCAAAAAAAACTTTTTTTGATTTGCGATTCAAAGATGAATACTGAATGAACATAAGGTACACGGACTATAACTGTAACCCCCCTTTCTGCCCTTTGACACTCGGGCGGAAAGCAACAAGTATAGCTTCCGGTTAAAGGTTTTCAAAATAACAGAACATGTAACAAAATAAAAGCATTCAAAATCCTTGCATTTACAAGTGTAGAAATGTTTTTTTCCTCGGAAAGATGAGAGACATTTATAAACACTGTGTTCTCGTGTCAAATACATCATTATTGAAGCAGTCGGTGATGTGATCAGGAAGGAGATTAAAAAGGAGATTATTGACCTTGTTTTCTGGAGAACATATTTGAAAAGAGAAGAGACATGATTGAGAAACAGAACCAGACTGAGGAGCAGAAAGAAGGAAAACAGGAAGAAAAAAAGTCAGAATAATATGTGACGTAAACTCATGGAGGTCAAAGGTTAAACTTTATTGACACTGAAGTGGAAACAAGAGTCACAATGATTACAAACAAACAGTCAAAGAAAGATTCATCCAAACACTCGTGGATCATGTTGACGCCTCAGAGAGTCTCTGGCTGAACATCTGCTGGAGACACTTCCAACATCTGCACCTCCTCCACAGGTACTGGGAGCTGCTCTCTACTCCTGCTCCTCCAGACAACAACAACAACAACCACAACAACAACAACAACAACAAAACACATCATGAAGATCATGACACTGAACATCACAGACCGCACTAGATGGTGATCAACCTCTGGCTCTCCGAACATTACAAGGGTCTTAGATGTGAACACACAACGTTTGTCTTTCATGATCACACACCAGAACTCTCCGCTGTGTTCCAGAGAGATGTTCGTGATCACCAGGCTCGTGTCGGAGAGAAAGATCCTGTCTTGTTCTTCTTGATTTAATACACATGATGTTCTTCCTTCAGTTCTGTTTGTCTTCATGAACCAGGCGATCACATCAGGCTGTTTCCAGTCACATCGTAGAGTCACGTTCTCTCCTCCAGTGAAGAACACCTCAGCAGGCGGGTCAGACTCAGGTCACACATACAGGTAGTTATCATCCTGACCACTGCGATCACAGATGTATTGGCCTGTGTGGTCCAAGGTCAGTGATGGAAACATCAGAGTGTAGTTGTGACTCTTTTTATCTTTCATCAATGATCTAATCTTCCTCCACACGTGTGGTTTGTTTCCAGTGATGTCAGAGCAGTTCAGCTCCAGACTCTCTCCCACCGACCTGTGAATGTGATTTGATTGTATATAAACATGAAACTGTCCCAGTAGTTCACAGCAGCTCTGATGGTTTTTCTCCAGACAGTAATAACTGAACGAACCAGAACTTCTGTCAAACATTATCAGAAGAGATGGTTTGTTCTTCACTTGCTGTAGTTTGTACATTACTGTACGTTAATTCATAATTTCTTGTTCTGTAGTTATATTGAGGTAAAGCCCACTGGACACTCTGGTTTGGTCCCACACTGTCACAGTTCAGCTCCAGTGTCTGTCCAACATAAGGGTTCAAGGACTGACGTCTCATCTTTCGTTTGTCACAAACCAGGAGAGTGAAGTTCTTCT
>NC_141832.1:5107526-5110026 GCF_982586985.1 Callionymus lyra | reverse complement strand
GATGACCACACTGACCTAGCGTGACGTCACCAACATGCTAACATGTTTATGATGAACACACTGACCTAGCGTGACGTCACCAACATGCTAACACGTTTATGATGAACACACTGACCTAGCGTGACGTCACCAACATGCTAACACGTTCATGATGACCACACTGACCTAGCGTGACGTCACCAACATGCTAACACGTTCATGATGAACACACCTGACCTAGCGTGACCTCACAAACATGCTAACATGTTCATGATGAACACACTGACCTAGCGTGACGTCACCAACATGCTAACATGTTCATGATGAACACACCTGACCTAGCGTGACCTCACAAACATGCTAACATGTTCATGATGAACACACTGACCTAGCGTGACGTCACCAACATGCTAACACGCGTGTGCTCCTCAGCTCTGTCCTACAACGTGGCTCTGTGTCACTACAGCCTGAAGAACTTCGTCCAGGCTCACAAGTACATCGACGAGATCATCGAGCGAGGCATCAGGGAACACCCCGGTGAGTCCTTCTTCTTCTTCTTCTCCTCAGCAGCTCAGTGACGGTGTCTCCTGGAGCAGAGCTGAGCGTCGGCATGACGACGGAGGGCGTGGAGGTGCACAGCGTGGGGAACACCCTGGTCCTGCACCAGAGCGCTCTGATCGAGGCCTTCAACCTCAAGGCCGCCATAGAGTACCAGCTGAAGAACCGTGAGTCGCCAGATGGTCTCGGATGATCTCATGAGATCTTCCTGTGGTTAACAAGTGTGTGTTCAAGTGTGTGTTCAAGTGTGTGTTCAAGTGTGTTCAAAAGTTGCTCTGATTTCCTTCCTGTGTTTTTTTTCTGCAGTCAGAGGAGCTCAGGAGGCTCTGACGGACATGCCCCCCCGATCTGACCAGGTGTGTGTGTGTGTGTGTGTGTGTTAGTGCATGTTTGTACGTGTGTGCATGTTTGTACGTGTGTGTGCATGAATGTGTTTGTGTGTGTTGTACATGTGTGTTTTTTTTTTAATGTTATGCTTTGTGAATGTGTGTTCGTGTGCATCTGTGTGTGTGCATGCATGTGTAATTGTGTGCATTTGTGTGTGCATGCATGTATAATTGTCTGCTTGTTTTTGTTTGTGTGCGTCTGTGTGTGCATGCATGATCAGTTGTGTGCTTGTTTGTGTGCCTTTGTGTGTGCATGCATATGTAATTGTGTGCTTGTTTTCTTCTTTGTGTGCGTCTGTGTGCATGCATGTTCAATTGTGTGCTTGTTTGTGTGTGCATGCATGTGTAATTGTGTGCTTGCTTGTGTTTGTGTGCATTTTTTGTGTGCATGCATGTGTAATTGTGTGCGTTTGTGTGTGTCTGTGTCTGTGTGCATGCATGTGTGATTGTGTGCTTGTTTGTGTGCGTTTATGTGTGCATGCATGTGTAATCGTGTGCTTGTTTGAATTTGTGTGCGTCTATGTGTGCATGCATTTGTAGTTGTGTGCGTTTGTTTGTGTCTGTGTCTGTGTGCATGCATGTGTGATTGTGTGCTTGTTTGTGTGCGTCTGTGTGTGCATGCATGTGTGTTTTTGTGCGTTTTTGTGTCTGCTGTGTGAATTTGTGTTTGTGTGCGTCTGTGTCCGTGCATGCATGTGTGTTTTTGTGTCTGCTGTGTGAATGTGTTTGTGTGTGTGCATGCATGTGTAATTGTGTGCGTTTGTGTGTGTCTGTGTCTGTGTGCATGCATGTGTGATTGTGTGCTTGTTTGTGTGCGTTTATGTGTGCATGCATGTGTAATATTGTGCGTTTGTGTGTGTCTGTGTCTGTGTGCATGCATGTGTGATTGTGTGCTTGTTTGTGTGCGTTTATGTGTGCATGCATGTGTTATTGTGTGCATGTCTGTTTGTTTGTGTATTTTTTGTGTCTGTGTTTATGTGCGTGTGTTTCTTTGTTCATTTGTGTGTGTGCATGTGGTTGTGTTTTCTATTGACAAGTGTAAACATGAAACGTACGTTATTGATCACCTGGAGCAGAAACTCTTATTTTTCAAGTTGCATTTAAAGTAGTAAATGATGTGAATAAACCAGCAAGAATCAATTCAAGGTCGTCAGGAACATCTAGTTCGAGCCGGTCGGCACTAAAAGAGTCAACGAGCTTCACTTCTTCCGGGTCTGAACCGGAGCTGGTGTAGGTGTGAAGGCTCAAATGGTGGTCCAGGTGAAAACAGTAACTCATCTTGAGTTGTGAGGATCTGCTGCCTCCTAGTGGCGAACATCAGAAGAATCATCGCCACAGCAGTTCCCGTGGTGCGTTCACTGACATCTGATCCCGTGTTACTCTGCCCTCCTCAGGAACTGGACCCGGTGACCCTTCACAACCAGGCTCTGCTCAACATGGACTCCAGACCCTCCGAGGGGTTCGAGAAGCTGGCGTTCCTGCTGCAGCAGCCGTCCTTCCCCCCGGTGACCTTCGGGAACCTGCTGCTGCTCTACTGCAAACACGAGGTACCTCGCGTCACCGGCTTGTCCGGACCT
>NC_141832.1:5072526-5102526 GCF_982586985.1 Callionymus lyra | reverse complement strand
AATAAAACGTAATAATAATAATAATAACAATAACAATAACAATAATAATAATAATAATAACAATAAAACACTAAAGCAGCTGCAAAGGCTGAACTTTTTCTGCTGTGTCAGCATTTAGTCCAACGGGATGTCACAGAGCACGAGACATAGATGTTCCTCTTGTTCCTCTGAACATATGCAGCCCCCTGACTTCACCTCTTCAGACTTATGCTCTTCAGACTTATGCTCCTCAGACTTATGCTCCTCAGACTTATGCTCCTCAGACTTATGCTCCTCAGACTTTAGCTCCTCAGACTTTAGCTCCTCAGACTTTAGCTCCTCAGACCTTTGCTCTACAGACTTCAACTCTTCAGACTTCACCTCCTGATACTTCACCTCCTCAGATTTTAGCTCCTCAGACTTCATCTTCTCAGACTTTAGCTCCTCAGACTTAAGCTCTTCAGAATTTTGCTCCTCAGACTTTTGCTCCTCAGACTTAAGCTCTTCAGACTTTATCTTCTCAGACTTATGCTCCTCAGACTTTTGCTCTTCAGACTTCACCTCTTCAGACTTTTGCTCTTCAGACTTCACCTCCTCAGACTTATGCTCTTCAGAATTTTGCTCGTCCGACTTTTGCTCTTCAGACGTCACGTCCTCAGATGTCACCTCGTTGGAATTAACCTCCTCAGATGTAACCTCCTCAGACTTCACCTCATTAGAAGTGACCTCTTCAGATGTCACCTCCTCAGACTTTTGCTCTTCAGACGTAACCTCCTCAGAAGTGACCTCCTCAGACTTTTGCTCTTCAGACGTAACCTCCTCAGAAGTGACCTCCTCAGAGGTGACCTCCTCAGACGTCTCCTCCTCCGATTTTTGCTCTTCAGACGTAACATCCTCAGAAGTGACCTCCTCAGACGTCGACTCGTCAGACTTCACCTCCTCAGACATCACTTCCTCAGACTTTTGCTCATCAGACGTAACCTCCTCAGACTTGACCTCCTCAGATGTAACCTCCTCCGACTTTTGCTCATCAGACGTTACCTCCTCAGACTTGACCTCCTCAGATGTCACCTCCTCAGACTTTTGCTCTTCAGACGTAACCACCTCAGACTTTTGCTCATCAGACTTGACCTCCTCAGACTTTTGCTCTTCAGACATAACCTCCTCAGACTTTTGCTCCTCAGACTTGACCTCATCAGACTTTTGCTCCTCAGACTTGACCTCCTCAGACGTCACCTCTTCAGACGTTCTTTTTTTGGAGGTAACCTTAGACTTGACCTTCTTAGACTTTTGCTTCTCAGACTTGACCTCCTCAGATGTTCCTTCTTCAGACTTCACCTCTTCAGATGTCACATCCTTAGACGGTCCCTCCTCAGATGTCACCTCCTCAGACTTTCGCTCTTCAGACTTCACCTCCTCAAACCTCACCTTCTGAGGCTTTTGCTCTTCAGACCTCGACTTCTCAGATGTTTGCTCTTCAGATTTCAGCCTTTCATACTTTTTCTCTTCAGACTTCACCTCCTCAGACTTTTGCTCTTCAGACTTCACCTCCTCAGACTTTTGCTCTTCAGACTTAACCTCCTCAGACTTCAGCTCTTCAGACTCTTGCTCTTCAGACTTCAGCTCTTCAGACTCTTGCTCTTCAGACTTCAGCTCTTCAGACTCTTGCTCTTTAGACTTAACCTCCTCAGAGTTAAGCTCTTCAGACTCTTGCTCTTCGGACTTCACCTCCTCAGACTTTTGCTCATCAGACTTCACCTCCTCAGACTTTTGCTCTTCAGACTTCACCTCCTCAGACTTTTGCTCTTCAGACTTCACCTCCTCAGACTTTTGCTCATCAGACTTTTGCTCATCAGACTTCACCTCCTCAGACTTCAGCTCTTCAGACATTTGCTCCTCAGACTTCATCTCTTCAGACTTTTGCTCCTCAGACCTTTGCTCGTCAGACTTTTGCTCTTCAGACATTTTCTCCTCAGACTTTTGCTCTTCAGACTTCACCTCTTCAGACTTTTGCTCATCAGACTTCACCTCCTCAGACTTTTGCTCATCAGACTTCACCTCCTCAGACTTTGGCTCTTCAGACATTTGCTCCTCAGACTTCATCTCTTCAGACTTTTGCTCCTCAGACCTTTGCTTTTCAGAATTTTGCTCGTCAGACTTTTGCTCTTCAGACATTTTCTCCTCAGACCTTTGCTCTTCAGACCTTTGCTCTTCAGACCTTTTCTCTTCAGTCTTTTGCTCGTCAGCATTTTGCTCTTCAGACTCCAGCTCTTCAGAGTTTTGCTCTTCAGGTTTCAGCTCTTTAGACTTTTGCTCCTCAGACTTTTGCTCTTCAGACTTTTGCTCTTCAGAATTCTGTTCTTCAGACCTTTGCACGTCAGACTTTAGCTCCTCAGACTTTTGCTCAATAGCTGTCACCTCTTCAGACTTTTGCTCTTCAAACCTCGACTCCTCTGACTTCAGCTCTTCGGACGTCACCTCCTCACCCTCATGCGTCATCTCCTCAGAATTCAGCTGGTCCATTTTTTCACTGTCAGCGATATCTACTGTGGCTTCTCGGTTGCTCTCTCCTTCAGAGGTAACTATTCTGTCCGAGTGTTCTTTGTCTCTGGAGACTAGGTAGTCATCTTCTCCTGCTTTGTCATCTTCTTCCAGCTTCTTTTCATTCACTCCTGATCTCTCGCTCCAGATTCGGCTCTGCTCAATCTGTTGAATGTTGGCATTGGATGTCTGCACCTCCACAATCTGCTCTGAAGAGACGTCCCGCCTCTCGTCTCTCTGAGTTGGAGACCTTTTTGCTCCCTCATCACCACACAGCTGGCTGACTTCCTGGACTTCTCCCTGGGTCCTCCCATTCTGCAGCTTCTCCATGTACTCTTCTTGACTTCTTCCCTCCATCTTCTCCTCCTTCTCTGGCTCGATTGGTCGGCTCTCCCCTTCCTTGGTTAGCTGAGGTCTTGGTGCCTCCTCATACTGTTGTCGTTGTTGCTCTTGTAGCAGAACATCCTCCAACATTTGGCAGGCTGATTTGAATGACAATGTTCTGTTCTCTAGCTGTTGTTGTTCGAACTTCTCAGACTCTAACTTGTCACCAAGATCATCTGGATACGGTTGTTGGAGCAGGGGGGTGTCCATCTTACAGCAGATATCTTTGCTCTTCTCTACTCCCTCCATCTTAGTTTTACTGTCCAGGAGGTCCATCCTCGGCTGCTCGGGACAGAATTCCTCCAGATGGACCTTGTCGTTCTCCTTTGGTTCTAAAGAACTTTCCTCAGCACACAGTCGTTCAAGGTTCAACTTCTTCTCTGTTGTTGTTAAGTTAATCTGCGGTTCCTCAAACCTGAGCTCCTGCATCTTCTCTGGATGGAAGAGCCTCGTCTCGTCTGTCTCCGACTGTTGGTTTTCAGGGTAAATAACCTGTTCTTCACTTTGGTTCGTTTCATTCGTCCACTCTGGATGTCGCTCCAGCTGCTCACTCACCTCCAGAAGATCTGGATCCTTCACTTGGACCTCCTTTATTACCTCTTCGTCATTCACATATATCTTCAGCACTTCACTCGGCAGATTTAGTTCCATCTGGTCCAGGTCCAACATCTCTCCTCTCTCCAACTCCGAAAGCTCTGACCATACCTCTGCAAGCATCTGCCATGGATCCACCTCAAACACGTTGTTTTCCTTGGCGGTCGTGGAGTCTGACTCGAACACCTCAGCGTTGACCATCTCCTGCATACTGAACTCAAACATCTGCTCGTGCTCTGACAGAAGACTGATGACCGTCTCTGGGGTTTCTTCCCAAATCTCTTCAAAGACTGAACTGATCCCTTCCGTTTCCTCACTTTGCAGCTCTGGACTAACCCGCCCACTTTGTCTGGTCTGGGCCACGTGTCTCTGTCCTGGACTGACCCCCTCTAGCTTCTGGACTTCTGTGTCTGACTCCTGACACTCTTGCGTCTTCTCCATCGACAACTCTTCGCTGAGCTGCTGTGGACTCTGCTCGTCTGTGTCGGACTCGTTTGTGGGGCTCTCTGGCTTCTTGTCCTGCTGCTCTGGGCTGAGCAAGGTCTCGTCCAGCTGGTCCTGTTGGGTTCCCTTCCCTGTGGAGAAAGAAGAGGGGCAGTCGGACACCTCAAGAACGACCCACTCCAGCTGTTCTGAATCTTTCGGAGAGTCCTCAGCATTCCTTTCTCTTGGATGCTCCTCTGGCTCCTCTTCATAGACCAGGTGCATTGTAAGGGGTCTCCCAATGTCCGTTCCTATAAGGAGCCGCAGGGACTCTTCGCTGGGATCTACTGGACTCAGATCCAGTCGGTTGGACTGACCACAGGAGGCTTCCTTCTGTTGTTGGACTGAGATTTGGTCTCCTCCCTCTGATGCTTCCACCCCCTGCTCTGAATCCATCTTCGCCGTCATCTCCCGGCCGGACTCGTTCTTGTCGTACTCCTCTTTTAGGAGGTCCCCACTCTGATGATCCCCCTCTTCCTTGGGACTGACTGACTCCACTGTTTGTCCCTCCAAGTCCTTGCACGGTTGCTCAGGACTGATCTGTTCTTCCAGCGCTTTCCCGGGAGGTTTGACATCAGTCTGTGATGTCTCCGCCCAAAACTCACCCGGTAGCTCTAGGACGACCCACTCTGTTCCTGGCATCTCGTCTCTCGGCCCCTGACTCCGCACCTGTCCCTCGGTCTTTGTGACAACCTTCACCTCTGGCTCGTATGACTGGTCTTCCCTCTGTGTTTTTGGACTGATTTCCTCTGTCTCATCATCTTCTTGCTCAAACATCTGTGACTTTGACGCCTCTATGTCTTCGTTCAGCGGCTCTGGATTCAACGCCTCTGCTCTCCGAGGTCCATCATTTGTCCCACTCGTCTCACCTGTTAACGTCGCTTGACTCTCTGCATCCATCTTGAAATCTTCTTCAGGGTTCTCTTCACGGTTCTTCACCAGTGTCTCGTCCAACAAGGCATCCATCAATTCTTGGCTCTCTGTCTCAAATATTTTGCGGTCGAATTCCTCAATCGTGTCCAAGTTAGGACTTTTCTGCGCACTTTCCCCAAGTTTCAAGTCATGGATCTGCGGCTCAGGTTCGGTTCTCAGCTCTCGGTCGGGTTCTATATCGGTTTCAGTCGGCAATCCATCCGCACCCGGCGTCTTCACACCCTCAGGATCGTGTCCTAAAGATGCATTGCTCGGCTGATCTTGGCTGAGCTGCTGCACCTGTCCCTCAGTCAGCTGATCCGACTGGATGTCGACAAACCGGGAAGTTTTGAACTCTTTGTTGGTGAGCTGGTCCACATTAATGGGCTCAACATCGACCTGTTGGACCCCTGTCCTCGGCTGCTCCGGATCAGTCACCTCCGTCTCCTCCTCGGACCTGGTGGCATCAGGCGGGATCTGCTCACCATCGAACTCTAGTTTGATAAACCCTCCTTGCTCAAGGGTTTCTGTTGACTCGTGACTGAGATCTACCGGACAATCGTCCACTTGATGGTTTCTGCCCGTCTGCTGTTCAACTGTCTCGTGAAGCATCTCTTCCTGGGTCTGTAGATCGACTCCATCGCCCTTCACTAACTCTATCTGTTGCTCTTCGACCTCCGGGTCTGTCCGGGTCTCTTCCGTCATCTGTTCCACACTCATGTCCACGAGTGACTCCTCGTTCGAGTCCCGGGTTGTTGGATTGGCCTCGTCGTGAGCGTCCATTGTGTCCTTCACCACCGCACGTATCTTCTCCGCTGATTCACCTTCACACAGTCTCTCTGGTTCTTCTGCTCGAAGGCCCATTTTCTCCTGAGCTCGCTGCCGGATCAAAGCCATGGCATCCAGACTCTCCCGGAGCTTCCTGTGCTCTCTGGATTGCCACTCGGCGTGCTCTCTGCACTCTCCTTCCACCCCTCCCTTAGCCCAGGCCTCGGCGCAGGCCCGGTCTTTAGGGAACACAGGCCGGTCGTCCAGAAAGGTCAGGTTTCTGAGGCGCACAATCAAGGTCTTCCTGTAGTTGGGGATCTTTCTCACGACGGCGTTGCCCATCAGGTCGAGGACCCTCAGTTCCGGCATGGCCTCCAGAACCGCAAGTATCTTGGGGTCGTTGAGTTGGTTGTGGGACAGGTCCAGCACGCTGACGGACGAGCACTCGCTCAGGTGCTGGATGTCCTCAACCGTCGTCAGCTTGTTGTGGGAGATCTGCAGCGTTATGAGCTTGGGAAGTCCAGAGATCCCCTCGATGCTCTGGATGAGGTTGTTGGAGACGTTCAGCGTGCAGAGGTCCAGCATGTGCTCCAGGTTCTCCATTTTGCGGATGAGATTCTGGTGAAGGAACAAGCAGCGCAGGCGAGTCTGAGCGTTCAGGTTCTCGATGCGGTGCAGTCCGTTGTTCTCCAGCCAGAGACACTTGAGTCCGGTGTACTCGTCCAGGTTCTCGATGGTGGAGAAACCCTTGAAGTGCAGGTAGAGGGTCTCGTTGAGGTGCGGGGTGGAGTACAGTTTCTGCTGCTTGCAATGGTCCTTCAGAAACTTCTTGGTCATTCTTGGCCACATGTCTTTGCGGAATAATCTACTCCCGGCTTGTGTGTCCATCGTGCACCGAAGCGTCTTGCTTGTAAAATACAGTCTTCTTTGGTGATAACTACTGCAGGTCTTCCTCCAGTCACCTTTATACAGTCCAGGTCCAGCACCGTCACCCGTCCCGCTTTGAGACCGACGACAGCAGAAAGCCGACCGCAGGAGTCGCCTTGATGAAGCTCTGACGTACCTTTGATTCTCACCACAGGAGGCGCTAGTTCAGAGGTTCAAAGCTAATCGTGACAGGATCAGAACAAACAACCTGTCAGAAGGTCCTTCATGACGAACAGAGTCCAGCAGGTTCTGTTGGAAAATATCGGTACACTTAATTATCGCAATAATCGATTCTTTTGAAGATACCGCATCGATATTCAACAGCACTGTGTCCAATTAAAAATATATATTTTGACTTTCAAGTCATACTTTTTAAGTTATGTTATGGTTTATATTCCAAAATAAATGTATTTTTAATCTGTAATAAACATACCAAAAAGAACAGCTTTAAAAGAAACAACATTTGTTGCAATTAAACGTCCGGCCTCTAGATGGCAGCAGTCATTACGTCCTCTGCAGCTACAGGATGGATGATGACTGAGGACGAGAGGATACAGTGGGTCCAGCAGCTTTTAAAGCTGATGTTTGGACATATTTTGGTTTGAAAACAAATGAAAGCAGTTACGACTTCGTCAAGAGTCATGTGGTCTGAAAATACTACAACACCAGAGTCAAGTACTGGACAATACTACACATATATACTTACTACACTATCACAACACCAGAGTCAAGTACTGGACAATACTACACATATATACTTGTTACTACACTATCACAACACCAGAGTCAAGTACTGGACAATACTACACATATATACTTGTTACTACACTATCACAACACCAGAGTCAAGTACTGGACAATACTACACATTTATCCTTGTTACTACACTATCACAACACCAGAGTCAAGTACTGGACAATACTACACATATATACTTGTTACTACACTATCACAACACCAGAGTCAAGTACTGGACAATACTACACATATATACTTGTTACTACACTATCACAACACCAGAGTCAAGTACTAGACAATACTACACATATATACTTGTTACTACACTATCACAACACCAGAGTCAAGTACTGGACAATACTACACATATATACTTGTTACTACAGTATCACAACACCAGAGTCAAGTACTGGACAATACTACACATATATACTTGTTACTACACTATCACAACACCAGAGTCAAGTACTGGACAATACTACACATATATCCTTGTTACTACACTATCACAACACCAGAGTCAAGTACTGGACAATACTACACATATATACTTGTTACTACACTATCACTATATATCGTGATATGTATAAATGCAGACACTCACTACGATAAATGCTGTATTATAGGTGCAAGTAAATGTTTCAGATCTAAAAACATGTGTGTGTGTGTGTGTGTGTGTGTGTGTGTGTGTGTGTGTGTGTGTGTGTGTGTGTGTGTGTGTGTGTGTGTGTGTGTGTGTGTGTGTGTGTGTGTGTGTGTGTGTGTGTGTGTGTGTGTGTGTGTGTGTGTGTGTGTGTGTGTGTGTGTGTGTGTGTGTGTGTGTGCAGTCTACGGGAAGGAGGTCCCGGCGGTGCTGGAACAACCTCTGGACGAGCGACTGGTCAACATGGGCAGGAACACGGTCACCTACGAGGCCCGCCTGCTGAAGGCGCTGTTCTACGAGGTCATCGGCTGGAACAAGTGACATCATCACGCCCTCATGAACATGTGAAAGAATGTATTTATAAAAACCTTTGTTTTTCACCAGATTGACTCTTTTATTCAAGCGTGTGTGCTAACACGTGTGTGCTAACACGTGTGTGCTAACACGTGTGTGCTAACACGTGTGTGCTAACACCGGCGGTGACCACGTGTTCCTCCGCGCAGCTGCTAGCGTAGCGTTAGCCTCGGCGGTCACGTGACCCGGCGCTCAGGTCAGCGGGCGTTTGGTGATGTCCTGCTCCGTCAGGTAGTAGTTGAGGAAGCCTCCGAGAGCGCCGACGGCCACCGCCGTCATGTGACTGGAGCAGCCGTCTGGAGATGACATCATGGTCGTGGGTGGCCGCTGAAGCCCCGCCCCCCCGACACTCACCTGGCAGCACCTTCTCGCGCCGCTTCACCCTGGCGTGCGGCTGCAGCTGCTCCAGGAGTTCGTCTCCGATCCGCTCCGACTCCACGCTTCCTGTCGGGCGACACCAGCCGTTCATGGTCATCGCTGCGGCGCCGGCGACGCTCACTCACGGTCTCGGCCGAAGCATCCGACCTCCTGGTCCTGCAGGCGGATCACGTGCTGCAGCCAATCGGCTTTGTAGAAGTCAGAGAAGCCGGAGAGTCCACAGATGAGGACTGTGGAGGGAGAAGGTGTTCAGCACTGAACACACACACACACTTCTACACACACACACACACACACTTCTACACACACACACACACTTCTACACACACACACACACACACTTCACACACACACACACTTCACACACACACACACTTCACACACACACACACTTCTACACATACACACACACTTCTAAACACACACCTACACTCACAGACACACACACACACTTCTACACACACTTCTACACACACACATCTACACTCACACACACATCTACACTCACACATGCACACACACAGACACACTTCTACACACACACAAATGTATCCACACACACCTCTATACACACACACGCACAGACGCACACACACATGTATCCACGAACACCTCTACACACTCACAAATGCACCTCTACACACACACACACAAACACACACACACACACACCTCAACACACACGCACGGACGCACACACACATGTATCTACACACACCTCTGCACACACACACACACCTCTGCACACACATACACACACTCACACACATACACCTCTACATACACACACCTCTACACACAAACACACTCACACACACACACCTCTGCACACACTCACACACACACACACACCTCTGCACACATACACACACACACACACACCTCTACACACAAACACACACACACATGTATCTATACACCTCTACACACACACACACACACACCTCTACACACACACACACTCACACACACAAACACCTCTACACACACATACACACACTCACACACACACACCTCTACATACACACACCTCTACACACAAACACACACATGTATCTACACACCTCTACACACACACACACTCACACACACACACACCTCTGCACACACACACACACCTCTACACACACACACACACACTCACACACACACACCTCTACACACACACCCACACACACACACACACACACACACACTCACTGTTCTCGATGAAGATGTCGACCATCTGCTCCGTCAGTCCGTCCTGGATCACGTCCTGGTTGGCCTTCATCATGTTGGAGCAGAAGATCCTCTGGTAGTGGATCTCGGTGATGTTGGCCCTGGAGTCCCGCGTGTCCCCCTTCAGCAGGTTGGAGCAGCCGTTCTGGATCAGGACACACGGGTCAGAACAGGGACCAGGAGCCCGAGGGTCTCGTCCTCACCATCTTCCCGATCATGAAGTAGAGCAGCTGGTGCGACAGAGAGTAGTGAGGACAACCGAAGCGAGTCATGATGTCACGACAGGGTTTGGTCACGATGCAGGGAGTTCCTTTCATCTTCCTGCACACACACACACACACATGAACACACACATGAACACACTTCATCATCTTCCTGCACACACACATGAACACACACACACTTCATCATCTTCCTGCACACACACATGAACACACACACTTCATCATCTTCCTGCACACACACATGAACACACACATGAACACACTTCATCATCTTCCTGCACACACACATGAACACACACACACTTCATCATCTTCCTGCACACACACATGAACACACACACACTTCATCATCTTCCTGCACACACACATGAACACACACACACTTCATCATCTTCCTGCACACACACATGAACACACACACTTCATCATCTTCCTGCACACACACATGAACACACTTCATCATCTTCCTGCACACACACATGAACACACACACACTTCATCATCTTCCTGCACACACACATGAACACACACACACTTAATCATCTTCCTGCACACACACATGAACACACACACTTCATCATCTTCCTGCACACACACATGAACACACACATGAACACACTTCATCATCTTCCTGCACACACACATGAACACACACACTTCATCATCTTCCTGCACACACACATGAACACACACACTTCATCATCTTCCTGCACACACACATGAACACACACACACTTCATCATCTTCCTGCACACACACATGAACACACACATGAACACACACACTTCATCATCTTCCTGCACACACACATGAACACACACACACTTCATCATCTTCCTGCACACACACATGAACACACACACACTTCATCATCTTCCTGCACACACGCATGAACATGCACATGAACACACACACTTCATCATCTTCCTGCACACACACATGAACACACACATGAACACACACACTTCATCATCTTCCTGCACACACGCATGAACATGCACATGAACATGCACACTTCATCATCTTCCTGCACACACACATGAACACACACATGAACACACACACTTCATCATCTTCCTGCACACACACATGAACACACACACTTCATCATCTTCCTGCACACACACATGAACACACACACACATGAACACACACTTCATTATCTTCCTGCACACACACATGAACACACACTTCATCATCTTCCTGCACACACACATGAACACACACACACATGAACACACACATGAACACACCCTTCATCATCTTCCTGCACACACACACACACACTCTATCATCTTCACTTTCTTCATCATCTTCCTCACTTTCTTTATCATCATCTTCACTTTCTTCATCATCTTCCTCACTTTCTTCATCATCTTCTTCACTCTCTTCATCATCTTCCTCACTTTCTTTATCATCTTCTTCACTTTCTTCATCATCTTCCTCACTTTCTTCATCATCTTCTTCACTCTCTTCATCATCTTCTTCATCTTCATCACTCTCTTCATCATCTTCTTCACTTTCTTCATCATCTTCTTCACTCTCTTCATCATCTTCTTCACTCTCTTCATCATCTTCTTCACTCTCTTCATCATCTTCTTCACTCTCTTCATCATCTTCTTCACTCTCTTCCCGGACCTGCACCTGAGCCCTGAGGTCCGGGTCAACAACAACAACAACAACAACAACAACAACAACAACAACAACAACAACAACAACAACAACACTCCTGACCTCCACGGACAGAGACGTTCTAACACAAGGCCACAAAGAGGAGTTTTTATGTGAACTGTGTGAAGATTTTAAACCAGAAAACCCTTTTACGACGACCAACCAACACATGGACAGACAGACTTGGGGACTGGAGGTCACAGTGGAGGTCACAGTGGAGGTCACTGTGGAGGTCACTGTGGAGGTCACAGTGGAGGTCACTGTGGAGGTCACAGTGGAGGTCACAGTGGACGTCACTGTGGTGGTCACAGTGGAGGTCACAGTGGAGGTCACAGTGGAGGTCACTGTGGAGGTCACTGTGGAGGTCACAGTGGAGGTCACAGTGGAGGTCACTGTGGAGGTCACAGTGGAGGTCACAGTGGAGGTCACTGTGGAGGTCACAGTGGAGGTCACAGTGGAGGTCACAGTGCAGGTCACTGTACAAGACACCTCTGAGGAAAAGAAGCGGTGACCTCCAGTGGAGGATCATTCACGGGGTCATCGCGAGCAACTCCTTTCTAGCGCGTTTTAACCCCGGGGTTTTAAACGAGTTCATTCTGCATCAACCAGAGAAGACTGTTCACATCTTTAAAGAGTGAGGGAGGCTGGCAGGGTTTTTAATGTTCTAACTGTTGTCTTTAGTCTCTTTAACCTCGTGTTCTCTGTCCCTGTTTTATAGTCAGATCCACAAGAAGCACAAAGAGAGAAGATCCTAAACTACCTGGTGAGGTAAAGATGTGTCTCTGACTCCAGGAGCTGCAGACACTCACTGGACGTGGAGACTCTGTGGAGACAGAACATCAGATCCAGACTGAGGCTGGAGTTCTGCTTCCACAGAGTCACCAACGACACCGAGATGGTTTTAGAAAATGGGGAGAAAAAGGACAAATTTGCACAATGACGAAAAATACATTACAATTTGCACACTGGCTCGACTGAAGAATCACACGCTTCTTCATCTTCATCACTCTCTTCTTCATCTTCTTCACTTTCTTCTTCATCTTCATCACTCTCTTCTTCATCTTCTTCACTTTCTTCTTCATCTTCCCCACTTTCTGTATCATCTTCTTCACTTTCTTCATCATCTTCTTCACTTCCTTCATCATCTTCCTCACTTTCTTCATCAGCTTCCTCACTCTCTTCATCATCTTCCTCACTTTCTTTATCATCTTCTTCACTCTTTTCATCATCTTCTTCAGTCTCTTCATCATCATCATCTTCCTCACTCTCTTCATCATCATCATCATCTTCCTCACTCGCTTCATCTTCCTCACTCTCTTCATCATCATCTTCACTCTCTTCATCATCATCATCATCATCTTCCTCACTCTCTTCATCATCATCTTCACTCTCTTCATCATCATCATCATCTTCCTCACTCTCTTCATCATCATCTTCACTCTCTTCATCATCATCATCATCTTCCTCACTCTCTTCATCTTCCTCACTCTCTTCATCATCATCTTCACTCTCTTCATCATCATCTTCCTCACTCTCTTCATCATCTTCTTCACTCTCTTCATCATCATCATCATCTTCCTCACTCTCTTCATCATCATCATCATCTTCCTCACTCTCTTCATCATCATCTTCACTCTCTTCATCATCATCATCATCATCTTCCTCACTCTCTTCATCATCATCATCATCTTCCTCACTCTCTTCATCATCATCATCATCTTCCTCACTCTTCATCACAAAGGTGTGTTCAGTCACCAGGTTCCCAGCAGCAGGGTCAGACATTTGTCGCTGAGCTGTTCATCGTAGCACTCGCTGGTAAGTGTGGAGATGAAGACCAGGCTGGGGTCTGTGGAGGTCCACTGCTGAGGGATGGACCAGAAGGTCCAGGACAGAAGAGGCTCAAATTCTGCGGCACAGGACAGCGGTTGGTGATTTCCAAGACCACAGGAGCATGCTGGGAAATGAAGTCCAGGCTCACCTTGGTAGTATTTGGGGTCATTCTGTTGCACGGCGGCGACGGCCTTGTCCACGCTGTCCTCCAGACGCTTGGCCAGAGCCACAGCCGTGGTCCTCTGGGACCAGCTGACCGGGTCCGAGTGAGGCCAGGTCCGGATCGCCTCCTTCAGTTCAGCTGCAACCCAGAGAAGATTGCTCAGGGAGGACCTTCAGTGTGTCTGTAGAAGAAACGCCCCAGAGGTGCTCAAGTTTCTAGACTTGTGAAGATCAGAAACGAGACCTCCAGAGGGATCAATAAAGTTGATCCATGTGTGACGTCATCCGCCGCGCCAGGTGTTTCGCGCCACACGCGCGTGACCTCCAGAGAGCACGTACCCAGCAGCATGGAGAAGCCCACCACCCCGTCCAGGTTGATGTGCTCGTGCTGCCGCTGCAGGAACGCGGCGCCGCGGTCCAGACTGCCGAGGATGTCGTCGATCACGTCCGCGCGAGCGGCGGCGAGCAGCAGGAGCGGCAGCAGCAGCTTCATCCCGGCGAGAGGGTCGAGGGTCCGCAGGAGACGCAGCCAGGCCGGACTGCGGCGATGCCCGGGGGGGGGGGGGGGGGCGACGGTGACGTCACAGAGGAGGGAGCTCCCGCGACAAAATAAACTGCGCGAATTTAAAAGTTTTACATTTGAAAACACTCAGAAAAAAGTGACGCTCGTCAGAAATTCCGTTTGTATTTTTGATTATATGTCAAAGTGACGCTTATTTAGTGCATTATATTGAAGGTCATTTAACTTCTGACCAGAGAGGAACCAATCAAACCGCAGTAACTTCTTGTTCTCATCAAGTTAAGGATAAAATTAGAGACTTCTGCAAACGTGAGGTGTAAAAACTGAGTAGTATACAGTAAAGTATATTGTCAGTAACACTCATTTATTCAATGATCTGATCTTATTGGTTTTGCTGTTTATTTATTTAGTGTTCAATGCCAAGTATTTCACTTAGCTTACGATACACACATTTTATCATCGTCATCGTAGTTATCGATTGTATTCGTATGAAGTGTAATATGTGAAGTCAAATATTAAATATGATCAAATTAGGTAGAACTTTATTGAAATTGTTTTTTTCCAGTTAGCCACAGCAATACAGCAATTATTCATAAAAATAGAGAAAGAACAAGATAATACAATCTAAGTCTAAAGATAAAGAACATAGATCAAAGAAAATAACAAAGACAAAGGATACAAAGACTAATTAAAATTAAATTAAAAGGTACTAAAATTAGTGCCTTCACTTTTCAACTTAAAGTTTACGAGTCACTTGTTTTTTTATTTTTTTATTTTTATTTTTTATTTTATTCAATGTTATGTTATTCATTTTATTTCTATTTTTATGTTTACATCACTGGAAACAAACATACACGTCCATTGGAAAATAAAATGAACAAAAACATAATTTAACAGAAATAAATGTAAATTTACTTAGATTGTTATGAATGATGTAAGATTCGTGTCGTTATATCTTTTGTTTTTTTGTCTATACAGTTTTGACTAACGAGTGTAAATCAAGTATAATTAAAATACAATCTTTATTATTAATTTCATTTCATCGCTCATTTCCGCGTCACGTGGTGATTAGCCCCGCCCCACGCGTGTGACACGTCATCTCTGGACCCAAACAAACATGGCGGCGGGCGGTGCAGTTCTAGCGGGCTCTGCGCTGGTCGTGGCCGCGGCTTCGTGCTGCTGTGCCGCCGGCTCACACGTGCTGCTGCCGGCGGTGGTTCTGGTCCTCCTGGCGGCGGCTCTGGCGCGTCTGCGCTGGCGGGACAGCGGGACGCGGCGGCGGGCGTGCGTGCTGGTGCTGGGAGACCTCGGGCGAAGTCCCCGGATGCAGTACCACGCGCGCTCCCTCAGCAAACACGGCTATGACGTCACGTTCGTGGGGTTCTCGGGTGAGATGCGGGTGCACGTCACACAAAAAAAACAAAACAACAACTACCGAGTCACGTGACAGCGTTTGACCCTCGTTTTCAGACTCGAAGCCTCATGACGATATTTTGAAGGACGAGAAGATCCGAATAGTTCCGATCTGTGAAGTGCGAGGAGTTCAAGGTCAGAGTTTTGAAGATGAAACGTTTTCAAATAAAGTCAAATATATTTAAAAAATGTTTGCATTTAATGTTTCTTCTCGACTCTCCAGTCGGACCGAAGCTCCTGAGGTACGCCACCAAGGTGGTGGTCCAGGTCCTGCAGCTGCTCCTGGTCCTGCTGACCATGAAGCGCCAGGCTCTGATCCTGCTCCAGGTCCGTGGACTAGAACGTGTCCTCGCACTTATGACTGAATCAAATATGTTTGAGGCAATTAAGCTCGCAGTCAAAGGGATAATTAGATCCTGGCGATGACTGAGGACGAGAGGATACAGTGACTCCAGCAGCTTTTAAAGCTGTTGTTTGCTCATATTTTGGTTTCGTCAAGTACTCGACAATACTACGAATGTATACTTGTTACTTCAGTGTCACTGTATATCTCGTGATACGCTTGACCCGATCTCGCCGTTTCCCAGAACCCGCCGGGTCTGCCCACCATGGCGGTGGTCTGGCTGGTGGGCGTCCTGCGGGGGAGCAGCTCCATCGTGGACTGGCACAACTACGGCTTCACCATCATGGCGCTGAGTCTGGGAGCAGAACATCCGCTGGTGCGCCTGGCCGAGCGGTCGGTGCCGTCCAAGTGTATCATAGTTATGTAGTATATTATATATATATATGTATTATAAATAATAGTTGATCACATTGATGTATTGTTCAAAGTATTTCTTTGAGTTATTGAATATTTTCTGTATTATCTTTTTTTTTCGAAATTTAATTTAAAAAAAATTAACATTATAATTGTTATTATTTAAATGATAATAATAACAGTGTTTGAAGTCACATGATCGTTTGCGTGTCGCATGATTGGCTGAAAGTTCAAGGAAGTAGCTCAGCACTTTATACCAACATTTTTATATTGAATTTTAAATAATATGAATTAAAAAATATTGAATTAAGTACATTTATGGTTGAATTATTGGAATAATAATACGTGTTAAATAAATA
The DNA here is from genome assembly GCF_982586985.1 of Callionymus lyra. Lineage (NCBI taxonomy): Eukaryota > Metazoa > Chordata > Actinopteri > Syngnathiformes > Callionymidae > Callionymus > Callionymus lyra. The sequence continues at coordinate 5,085,671 of NC_141832.1, read as the reverse complement.
ATAATGATATTTAAAATATTAAATGATTGAATAAAAATACATTTAAATGTATAAATGATTGAAGATCATTATTCAGAATAAATAATATGACGCTTAAAAAAAAATTCAAAGTTTTAAAATGGATAAATTAATTCAGTATAACGATAAACTTCATCACTGCTTCTCTCGTCCTCCGCAGGTACGAGCGATTCTTCGGGCCTCTGGCCTCCAAGAACCTGTGTGTGACCGAGGCCATGAGGGAGGACCTGCAGAGGAACTGGAGCGTCAAGTACGTTTGTCCCCTTCCTGGACAGCAGGGGGCGCCACGTGAGCGATGACGTCACCATGGTAACCGCGGCGTTGCGTCCGCAGGGCGACGACGTTGTACGACCGGCCGGCCGCCGTCTTCGGGGAGACGCCTCTGCGGGAGCGGCACGACTTGTTCGCCAGGCTCGGCGCCGAGGAGCCCGGCTTCCTGTGCAGGTGAAGCGTCGACCCGGCGTGCGTGAGAGAGTGAGTCAGGACTCGTGTGTTCACCAGGAGTGAAGGGGATTCTGGGAAGGAGTCGACCATCTTCACGGTCAAGGACCTCACGGACAACACGGTCGCCTGGAGGTCGGGTCGACCGGCGCTGCTGGTCAGCAGCACCAGCTGGACGGGTCAGTCGGCGCTTCACATGTGTGTCTTTACTGGTCACTACTACTGGTGTGTGACTGTGTGTTGTGTACGTGTGTGACTGTGGTCATGTGACTCTGGTGACCCTGGTCATGATACTCTGGTGCCTCCACAGCGGACGAGGACTTCTCGGTGCTGCTGGCTGCCCTGCAAGGTAACCTTGACCCCCGACCTCTGCTGGTCTCGTCCTAACTGTCCGTCTTACAGAGTACGACCAGCTGGTGGTGGGCGGAGCCTCGTTACCCCACCTGCTGTGTGTCATCACAGGTACGAGTGAAGCCTCTTGTGTTGGTGTACGTGTGTGACTGTGTGTTTGTGTACGTGTGTGACTGTGTGTTTGTGTACGTGTGTGACTGTGTGTTTGTGTACGTGTGTGACTGTGTGTTTGTGTACGTGTGTGACTGTGTGTTTGTGTACGTGTGTGACTGTGTGTTTGTGTACGTGTGTGACTGTGTGTTTGTGTACGTGTGTGACTGTGTGTTGGTGTATGTGTGTGACTGTGTGTTTGTGTACATGTGTGACTGTGTGTTGGTGTACGTGTGTGACTGTGTGTTGGTGTACGTGTGTGACTGTGTGTTGGTGTACGTGTGTGACTGTGTGTTTATGTGACTGTGTGTTGTGTACGTGTGTGACTGTGTGTTTATGTACGTGTGTGATTGTGTGTTGGTGTACGTGTGTGACTGTGTGTTTATGTACGTGTGTGACTGTGTTGGTGTACGTGTGTGACTGTGTGTTGGTGTACGTGTGTGACTGTGTGTTTATGTACGTGTGTGACTGTGTGTTTGTGTAAGTGTGTGACTGTGTGTTTGTGTACGTGTGTGACTGTGTGTTTGTGTACGTGTGTGACTGTGTGTTTATGTACATGTGTGACTGTGTGTTTGTGCACGTGTGTGACTGTGTGTTTATGTACATGTGTGACTGTGTGTTGGTGTACGTGTGTGACTGTGTGTTTATGTACGTGTGTGACTGTGTGTTGGTGTACGTGTGTGACTGTGTGTTGGTGTACGTGTGTGACTGTGTGTTTATGTACGTGTGTGACTGTGTGTTGGTGTACGTGTGTGACTGTGTGTTTGTGTACGTGTGTGACTGTGTGTTGGTGTGACTGTGTGTTTGTGTACATGTGTGACTGTGTGTTTACGTACGTGTGTGACTGTGTGTTGGTGTACGTGTGTGACTGTGTGTTTGTGTACGTGTGTGACTGTGTGTTGGTGTATGTGTGTGACTGTGTGTTTGTGTACATGTGTGACTGTGTGTTGGTGTACGTGTGTGACTGTGTGTTGGTGTACGTGTGTGACTGTGTGTTGGTGTACGTGTGTGACTGTGTGTTTACGTACGTGTGTGACTGTGTGTTTATGTACGTGTGTGATTGTGTGTTGGTGTACGTGTGTGACAGTGTGTTTATGTACGTGTGTGATTGTGTGTTGGTGTACGTGTGTGACTGTGTGTTTATGTAAGTGTGTGACTGTGTTGGTGTACGTGTGTGACTGTGTGTTGGTGTACGTGTGTGACTGTGTGTTTATGTACGTGTGTGACTGTGTGTTTGTGTAAGTGTGTGACTGTGTGTTTGTGTACGTGTGTGACTGTGTGTTTGTGTACGTGTGTGACTGTGTGTTTATGTACATGTGTGACTGTGTGTTTGTGCACGTGTGTGACTGTGTGTTTATGTACATGTGTGACTGTGTGTTGGTGTACGTGTGTGACTGTGTGTTTATGTACGTGTGTGACTGTGTGTTGGTGTACGTGTGTGACTGTGTGTTGGTGTACGTGTGTGACTGTGTGTTTATGTACGTGTGTGACTGTGTGTTGGTGTACGTGTGTGACTGTGTGTTTATGTACGTGTGTGACTGTGTGTTTGTGTACGTGTGTGACTGTGTGTTTGTGTACGTGTGTGACTGTGTGTTTGTGTACGTGTGTGACTGTGTGTTTATGTACGTGTGTGACTGTGTGTTTGTGTAAGTGTGTGACTGTGTGTTTGTGTACGTGTGTGACTGTGTGTTTATGTACGTGTGTGACTGTGTGTTTATGTACGTGTGTGACTGTGTGTTTGTGTACGTGTGTGACTGTGTGTTGTGTACGTGTGTGACTGTGTGTTGGTGTACGTGTGTGACTGTGTGATTATGTTTGGTGTGACTGTGTGTTAATGTACGTGTGTGACTGTGTGTTGTGTACGTGTGTGACTGTGTGTTTATGTACGTGTGTGACTGTGTGTTTGTGTACATGTGTGACTGTGTGTTTGTGTACGTGTGTGACTGTGTGTTTGTGTACATGTGTGACTGTGTGTTTGTGTACAAGTGTGACTGTGTGTTTAGGTACGTGTGTGACTGTGTGTTTGTGTACGTGTGTGACTGTGTGTTTGTGTATTTTTGTTGTGTTTTTGTGTCTCTGAGTGTGTGTGTTATTGTGTCAATGTGTGTTAGTGTATTTATTTGTGTCTGTGTGTTATTGTGTGAGTGTTATTGTGTGACTGTATTTATTTGTGTGTTTTTTGTATTCGTGTGTATGTGTATTTATGTAGGTGTGTGTGTGGGTATATATTTGTGTGTGTGTGTATATATTTATCTATGTGTCTATATATTTATGTGTCTATATATTTATGTGTGTGTGTATATATATATATATATAATATATTTATGTGTGTGTGTGTGTATATATTTATATATATGTGTGTGTGAGTGTGTGTGTATATATGTATGTGTGTATGTATATATATATATATATATATATATATATTTATGTGTGTGTGTGTATATATAAATATATATATATTTATGTGTATATATAAATATATATATATTTATGTGTGTGTGTGTGTGTGTAAGTTAATGTAAATAACTAAATGTAAATGTGCAGGTAAAGGTCCTCTGAAGACTCACTACACTCGACTGATTCAGTCGCTGCAGCTTCGACACGTCAACATCATCACTCCGTGGCTCGAGGCTGAAGATTATCCTCGACTACTGGGTGAGTCTCGTCGCTGACCTCTGACCTGGTCATGTGACACAACCAGTCGTGACATCATGGCGAGGTCAACGTGTCGGTCTCTTCCCCAGGATCCGCTGACCTCGGCGTTTGTCTGCACAAGTCGTCCAGCGGCTTGGACCTGCCCATGAAGGTGGTGGACATGTTCGGCTGCTGCCTGCCCGTGTGCGCCGTCCACTTCCTCTGGTCAGTGACCACTTCCTGTTTGGACAGCATCCTGTCAAACGGCTCAAACTCTGGTTCAGTCTGCAGGAGCTGGTCCAGTCGGGCACCAACGGTCTGGTCTTCAGGGACCAGCATGAACTGGCTGCACAGCTGAAGGTGAGAGTTCTGGACCGGCCACCGTCGTCATGGTAACGGCATCTGTCTTTCAGTCCCTGCTGGAGGGTTTCCCCGAGTCCTGCCGCGAGCTGGACCGGTTCAGAGGGAACCTCCGGGCCAGCAGGGGGCAGCGCTGGGACGACAACTGGGATCTAAACGTCCTTCCTCTGATTGCGGCTGAATGACTCATCGACCTTCTGACCTGGACCAGAACCAGAGTCTCATTGGTTCTGATAGAACCTCCTACTGGACCTGCTGCGGCTCTGTAGCACGCTAAGTTAGCGATTAGCCGAGTCAAAGTAGCAGCTAATGGCTAACAACATTAGCTGTACGTGTTACTTTTTTAAAGTTCAGATCATGTGACAATGAAGAGACTCGTGATGTATTTCAACAGAATCATGACGTTTATTTTCTAACGTTCTTAACAAGCTAACTGATGCTAGCGTCTGTTAGCCTGTGTGTGCTAGCCGTTAGCTCACCAGAGAACTGAGAAATTAAAGTTTACATAAACACTTCACAACCAGTTTAAGATGTTACTGTGTCACATGACCTCCTACGAGCCAATAAAAGCCGATCGCATTCCAACTTTATTGACACTGTTGTAAAAAATAAGTCATTATTTCATGTTAAAATAAACTTTTGGGCAATACTTTGTGTTTACATTTAAGTGTGTTGTTATATTTTGTCTTAAAGGGCAACTTACAGGTTGATGTGTGTGTGTTGGGAGTGTGATTCTATTGTATTGTGTGTGTGTGTGTGTTGTTGTGATGTGTGACTTTTGTATTGTGTGTGTTTGCACGAAGCCCTCTTTTCATTGAAATATTGACATTAGAAAATGATCTTAAGTTCTGCCCACTGAAAACAAGTTTTCTGTGATTGGTCAAGCATGGAGGTGCGTCACGTCGCGTCATCAATCCCGGAGGTCTCCACCTCCAAGGGACTCGTTGTATAAACAAAGCGGGGCGTGATTAAAGCTGACTGGAGGAGAAGTGAAGACATTATTTCGTCCTAATGGACTCTCGTAACCTCTCGTTCGTCCAGACTTCAGAGCAACTTCATAAAGTAATGAGTGTAAAACATGGTCATGATGAGAAGTTACTGCGTCTAGAATTGTTTTTCCAAAAACTGAAGTATATAAACTTTATTCAAGTTAAGTAAAGACGTTATTTTGTTTAGACAGATTTAACTCTCTCTTAACTAACCAGTAGAAAGTTCGAGTCACGTGACAGACTTTCACCGTTTCTCGCGGTGGGTTCTGGGTAATGTAGTCTGTATGTCCGCGCACTGTCTGCTGATGGGCGCGCGGCTGAATAGAAACTTCACGGCGTTTAACTATCTATTAGTGTAACACGTGACTGGACAACTCAATAATAATTTAAAGAATATTTTTCATCGCATTTTTGTCTTAGTTTCATCCCGCGCTTTTTTTTTTTAACTGAGTCGCCGTTAGAAGAGATAAGAGATCGCAGTTCACTCGTTTGTCTTCTGGTAAGTGTTTCTTATCTGGATATTGTCTCGTTATTGTCGTTTATTTAAATAGTTTGAGAAAATGAATTGAAACTTTTAAACGTCATAGAAGCGACTTACTCCGTTCAGATAAGTATTTTCTGTTTTACATCTGAAAACAAAATGAATGAAAAATATGGTTTATGGAAGAAAAAACTATTTCAAACTAGCACAACTTAATATTTAATGTATTCGATTACGGAGTGTACATTTAATTTAAGATAACGGTTTCAGTTCTGCTTTTACAGTTTGATTTATATTCGGATCATTTATTGCAACTAGGTCAATATTAAAAGTGCAACAAAAAAGGTTCCGCGCCGTTTCTCCCCGGACCCCTTTACGGTTCGGACTATAAACAATGGACATGGCGGCGGTTCTGTCCGTTGAAACGAAGATTCGTTCTTCGAAATAAAAAAAAGAAAACTCGTGTAAATGGCGAGTATTCAGTGACAGTGACGCGCGGAGGAGTTTCTGCGTCAGGTTGGTCCCGATTGTGTTACATTTCAAAATGTTTTTAAACGGAATCTGTCAAATAAATGATCGAATATTTGTTTCATTCCGAACAACATCCACCGTTGAACCCATTCTGTCACTCTGGGTCGTCGGATCGATATATTAGTCGCTGGCGGCGAACACGCGCATCGATGCGTGAAGGACGGAGACTCGGTTTCATCTCGTCATCTCTCTTCCAGAGCCGCCGGTTCGAGTCCCCGGGTCACCATGGTGCTGAAAGTCTTCTTCCCTCAATGCTGCAACCGGGCCGACAGCGGGCTGCTGGTGGGTCGCTGGCTGCAGGGCCAGGAGTCCGCCGTGGTGCTGGCTGTCATCCACTACCCGTTCATACCGAGCCAGGTGAAGCAGTACATCCACCAGGTGGGTTCGCGTCCCGGTCACAGACACGGTTTGTCCACATGGTGGCGACACATCACGCTAGAGCTGGACAGTATGTCAAGAAAATATAATAATGATGTAAGAATCGCTGTCTTCTACTCACAGATGCAGGTCCAGACTGGACTGGCTCTGTCGGTTCTGGGTTCCTGGAGTCTACCTAAAGAAGGTCAGGAGGACATGGAGGCTTTTCTCAAGGACCTGAGCACCATCTTTCCTCGGGAGCCTTGGCTGCAGATCAGCCGACAGACGGGAAAAGTCGGGTTTAGCTGCCGAGTCCTGGACCGGGACCAGAGTAAGAGACCCCGGACGCACCGGTTTGGGTGTGAAGCTGTTCTGAAGGTTCTGGTTCAGGTGGAGCCGACCCGGAGGAGGACGGAGACGAGGAGCGCACTATCTTCGTCCATTATGACCAGCGGAAGGTCATGCTGTCGCAGCTCCACCCGGTCAAGGACCCCGACCCGGATGACCCGTCCGAGCTCAGAGAGGTGGGTCATCGGCTGGTGTCTTACGTCGCGCGTTGACCTCTGACCTGTCTCCCAGATGTTCCGGACGGTCTCGGGCAGCGGGCCTCTCTTCGTGCTGGACCGCTACGACGAGGGTCCGGTGAAGTCCACGCACTGGCAGTCGGAGGGTCGCGAGGCCAGCATCATCGTGGAGCTGCTGAAGGCCGCCACGGTTCCGCTCTGTGCTCTACTGCGCTGGCTGCTGGCCCTCTGGACCTGGACCTGCTCGCTCCGGTGAGCTGGAGCAGGACCACGTCTGTGTTCTGGTCCTGACCCGTCTCTCTCTGTCTCCTCAGGCTCCTGCATCTCCCTCCGCTCAACTTCCTGTCGTCCAAACTGTCCACGTGTGTCCAGGTCAGCTGCAGGACGGATCACATGACCACCCTGAGTTCTGCCCGACCCGCCGCCCGGCACACGGACCACATCAGGTCAGCGGTGACACTCGAGTGTTGGCGTCGCGCAGCTGTGGACGTTCTTCTTCTGTGGTTCCAGGAAAGGGAACATGCTGGTGTCTCTGCTGGTGGACGTGTCTCTGGGCATGACTCTGGTCTACTGGCTGTACCGAGACGACCACGTGGCTATGCTAGCAGACTGCGTGATGCCCGCGGCTGACGTGAGCGCTAACACAGCTAGCTCTGCTAGCGTATTTAGACAGCAACGACAGCTAGTAGCCATTTTAGATGCTAAGGCTAACGTGCTAGTAGGAGCTATTGAAATCCACTTTGAAATGCTAGTTGCTAAAGCTAATGTTGCTAACACACTCATAGTCTTTTGTTTACAGTCGATGACAAAGGTTGTGAGTTTGAAACCCGTGTTTGCAGCGTGTTGCTAAAGAGCTGGATCAGCTCCTGCAGTGGCTGATGGGAGCTCCGGCCGGCCTCAAGATGAACCGGGCCCTGGACCAGGTTCTGGGCCGATTCTTTCTGTACCACATCCACCTCTGGATCAGTGAGACAAACGCACGCACACAATGACACAAATCATAGTCACACGCACACGCATACACACAAACGCAACAACAACAAAAAGTCATAGTCACAACACACAACAGACCGATGCACGCACATTACACACACAATAACACAAATCATAGTCACAATAAACTGATGTACAGACACAATAACACAAATCATAGTCACAACACACTGACTCACACACACACAATAACACAAATCATAGTCACAACACACTGACTCACACACACACAATAACACAAATCATAGTCACAACACACTGACGCACACACACACAATAACACAAATCTTTGTCACAACAAACTGACGCACACACACACAATAACACAAATCATAGTGACAACAAACTGACGCACTTTAATACAAATCTTCGTCACAACTCACTGACTCACACACACACAATAACACAAATCTTCATCACAACAAACTGACGCACTATAATACAAATCTTCGTCACAACTCACTGACTCACACACACACAATAACACAAATCTTCATCACAACAAACTGACGCACACACACACAATAACAAATCTTCATCACAACAAACTGACGCACACACACACAATAACAAATCTTCATCACAACAAACTGACGCACACACACACAATAACACAAATCATAGTCACAACACACTGACTCACACACACACAATAACACAAATCATAGTCACAACACACTGACTCACACACACACAATAACACAAATCATAGTCACAACACACTGACGCACACACACACAATAACACAAATCTTTGTCACAACAAACTGACGCACACACACACAATAACACAAATCATAGTGACAACAAACTGACGCACTTTAATACAAATCTTCGTCACAACTCACTGACTCACACACACACAATAACACAAATCTTCATCACAACAAACTGACGCACTATAATACAAATCTTCGTCACAACTCACTGACTCACACACACACAATAACACAAATCTTCATCACAACAAACTGACGCACACACACACAATAACAAATCTTCATCACAACAAACTGACGCACACACACACAATAACAAATCTTCATCACAACAAACTGACTCACACACACAATAACACAAATCATAGTCACAATAAACTGACTCACACACACACAATACCACAAATCTTCATCACAACACACTGACGCACACACACACAATACCACAAATCTTCGTCACAACACACTGACTCACACACACACAATACCACAAATCTTCGTCACAACACACTGACTCACACACACACAATACCACAAATCTTCATCACAACAAACTGACGCACACACACACACAATAACACAAATCTTCGTCACAACACACTGACTCACACACACACAATACCACAAATCTTCGTCACAACACACTGACTCACACACACACAATACCACAAATCTTCATCACAACAAACTGACGCACACACACACACAATAACACAAATCTTCGTCACAACACACTGACAAGGTCACAGCTGTGTGCAGCAGAGGTTGAAGGTTCAACTCTGTGCTCAGGTTACGTCACCATGATGACTCCCTTCATGGAGTCTCTGCTCTGGTACGGAGGTCTGTCGGCGTGTCTGGGTCTGACCTTTGCCCTCTCGCTGCTCTCGGACCTGGTGGCTCTTTTCACTCTCCACATCTACTGCTTCTACGTCTACGGAGCCAGGTCGGACCCGAGGCCTCCACCTCTTGCCTCCACTGTGTGTGTATTTACATGTGTGTGTCGTCAGGTTGTACTGTCTGAAGGTCTACGGCCTGTCGTCGCTCTGGAGACTCTTCAGAGGAAAGAAGTGGAACGTTCTGAGACAGAGAGTCGACTCGTGCTCGTACGACCTGGACCAGGTGAGAGAGAGAGAGACACACACACACGCACGCACGCACATTGACACACACGCACACACACGCACATTGACACACACGCACACACACGCACATTGACACACACACACATTGACACACACACACACACATTGACACACGCACATTGACACACAAGCACATACACATTGACACACAAGCACATACACATTGACAGACACACACACATTGACACACACACACACACATTGACACACACACACACACACACATTGACACACACACACACATTGAGACACACACACATTGACACACACATACACATTGACAGACCCACACAAACACATTGACACACACACATTGACACACACACATACACATTGACAGACACACACACATACACATTGACAGACACACACACATTGACACACACAAACACATTGACAAACATACACACACACACACACACACACACATACACATTGACACACACACGCGCACACACACGCACATTGACGCACACACACACACGCACATTGACACACACGCACGCACACATTGACACACACACACATTGACACACATGCACACACACATTGACACACACATACACATTGACACACACACATTGACACACACGCACGCACACATTGACACACACACACATTGACACACACGCACACATTGACACACACGCACACATTGACACACACGCACACACATTGACACACACACACATTGACACACACACACATTGACACACACACGCACATTGACACACACACACATTGACACACACACATTGACACACGCACATTGACACGCACACATCGACACACAAGCACATACACATTGACACACACACACACATTGACACACACACACACATTGACACACGCACATACACATTGACAGACACACACACATTGACACACACACACACACACACACACATTGAGACACACACACACACATTGAGACACACACACACACATTGACACACACACATACACATTGACACACACACACACATTGACACACACAAACACATTGACACACACATACACATTGACAGACACACACACATTGACACACACAAACACATTGACAAACATACACACACACACACACACACACACACACACACACACAGGTAAGAACTCTGTGTGTCTCCAGCTCTTCATCGGGACACTGCTCTTCACCATCCTGCTGTTCCTGCTCCCCACCACCGCGCTCTACTACCTGGTCTTCACCCTGGTGAGTCGTCACCCTCCTCCGCCTGTGTGTGTGTAACTGTGTGTGTAACTGTATCTGTAACTGTGTGTTTGTGTAGCTGCGTCTGCTGGTGGTCTTGTTCCAGGCCGTCCTCCACGTCACCATCGACCTCGTCAACTCCTTCCCTCTGTTCGCCGTCGCCCTGCGGGTGTGTCGCCCGTACAGACTGGCAGGTGAGGTTCTGACCCGACTCGTCCAGCGAGAGGTTCTGACCCGACTCGTCCAGCGAGAGACTCGTATTCGTGTATTCAGAGAGAGACTCAGAGTAGAGTTGTGTATTCGGAGAGAGACTCGGAGTAGAGCCGTGTATTCGGAGAGAGACTCGAAGTAGAGTCGTGTATTCGAGAGAGACTCGAAGTAGAGTCGTGTATTCGGAGAGAGACTCGCAGTAGAGTCGTGTATTCGGAGAGAGACTCGGAGTAGAGTCGTGTATTCGGAGAGAGACTCGCAGTAGAGTCGTGTATTCGGAGAGAGACTCTGAGTAGAGTCGTGTATTCGGAGAGAGACTCTGAGTAGAGTCGTGTATTCGAGAGAGACTCGGAGTAGAGTCGTGTATTCGAGAGAGACTCGAAGTAGAGTCGTGTATTCGGAGAGACTCTGAGTAGAGTCGTGTATTCGAGAGAGACTCGGAGTAGAGTCGTGTATTCAAGAGAGACTCGAAGTAGAGTCGTGTATTCAGAGAGAGACTCGGAGTAGAGTCGTGTATTCGGAGAGAGACTCGGAGTAGAGTCATGTATTCGGAGAGAGACTCGGAGTAGAGTCGTGTATTTGAGAGAGACTCGGAGTAGAGTCGTGTATTCGAGAGAGACTCGAAGTAGAGTCGTGTATTCGGAGAGAGACTCTGAGTAGAGTCGTGTATTCGAGAGAGACTCGGAGTAGAGTCGTGTATTCGAGAGAGACTCGAAGTAGAGTCGTGTATTCAGAGAGAGACTCGGAGTAGAGTCGTGTATTCGGAGAGAGACTCCGAGTAGAGTCGTGTATTCGGAGAGAGACTCGGAGTAGAGTCGTGTATTTGAGAGAGACTCGGAGTAGAGTCGTGTATTCGAGAGAGACTCGAAGTAGAGTCGTGTATTCGGAGAGAGACTCGGAGTAGAGTCGTGTATTCGGAGAGAGACTTGGAGTAAAGTCGTGTATTCGAGAGAGACTCGGAGTAGAGTCGTGTATTCGAGAGAGACTCGGAGTAGAGTCGTGTATTCGGAGAGAGACTTGGAGTAGAGTCGTGTATTCGAGAGAGACTCTGAGTAGAGTCGTGTATTCGAGAGAGACTCGGAGTAGAGTCGTGTATTCGAGAGAGACTCGAAGTAGAGTCGTGTATTCGAGAGAGACTCGGAGTAGAGTCGTGTATTCGAGAGAGACTCGAAGTAGAGTCGTGTATTCAGAGAGAGACTCGGAGTAGAGTCGTGTATTCGGAGAGAGACTCGGAGTAGAGTCGTGTATTCGGAGAGAGACTCAGAGTAGAGTCGTGTATATGAGAGAGACTCGGAGTAGAGTCGTGTATTCGAGAGAGACTCGAAGTAGAGTCGTGTATTCGGAGAGAGACTCGGAGTAGAGTCGTGTATTCGGAGAGAGACTTGGAGTAGAGTCGTGTATTCGAGAGAGACTCGAAGTAGAGTCGTGTATTCGAGAGAGACTCGGAGTAGAGTCGTGTATTCGGAGAGAGACTCGGAGTAGAGTCGTGTATTCGAGAGAGACTCGCAGTAGAGTCGTGTATTCGGAGAGAGACTCGCAGTAGAGTCGTGTATTCGGAGAGAGACTCGAAGTAGAGTCGTGTATTCGAGAGAGACTCGGAGTAGAGTCGTGTATTCGGAGAGAGACTCGGAGTAGAGTCGTGTATTCGAGAGAGACTCGCAGTAGAGTCGTGTATTCGGAGAGAGACTCGCAGTAGAGTCGTGTATTCGGAGAGAGACTCGCAGTAGAGTCGTGTATTCGGAGAGAGACTCGCAGTAGAGTCGTGTATTCGGAGAGAGACTCGAAGTAGAGTCGTGTATTCGGAGAGAGACTCGGAGTAGAGTCGTGTATTCGAGAGAGACTCGAAGTAGAGTCGTGTATTCAGAGAGAGACTCGGAGTAGAGTCGTGTATTCGGAGAGAGACTCTGAGTAGAGTCGTGTATTCGGAGAGAGACTCTGAGTAGAGTCGTGTATTCAGAGAGAGACTCGAAGTAGAGTCGTGTATTCAGAGAGAGACTCGGAGTAGAGTCGTGTATTCGGAGAGAGACTCTGAGTAGAGT
>NC_141832.1:5057526-5070026 GCF_982586985.1 Callionymus lyra | reverse complement strand
CACACAGACACGCACACGGACACACACACATACAGATACACACATACAGACACACACAAAGACACAGACACACACACACACACATACAGACACACACACACCCATACACCCACACACACAGAGACACACACACAGAGACACACAGACACACACACACATACAGACACCCCTCCCCCCCCCCCCCCCACACACACACACACACACACACCTACACACACACACACACACACACACACACACACACACACACACACATACAGACACCCCCACACACACACACACACACACACACACACACACACACACCTCACGCCCTCCTCCGTCTGCAGATCAACCCCCTGTCGGTGGCCAAGGTGGTCCAGACCTACCAGACGCCCTCCTACAGCTGCTGCCCCAGAGACTCGTGGGCGTCTCTGGTCCACAAGCTGGTGGTGGGTCAGCTGGTCTACCCCTGGAGCAACAAGACCACCAAGACCGAGTGATCCTGGTCTAGACGTGAACTCTTGACCTTCTGATGAAAGTCACTAACAACTAGATTCTTTAACCACAGAGTTTAACTGTTTTGATAGTTAATGTTTTTACATCATTTATAATTATTAGTTCATTAACTTGTAGTTTGTTACATTTAAAATGATTTGTTTTCCTTAAACGTTCTTGAAATAAAATGAGTTAAAAACATGAAACGTGTATTTTTCCATGAAGGAGTCGAACCAACGACCCTGACGTACGTCCAGTACGAGCTCGTGGTCCAGGTTTGACTTGAAGAGACTTTGAATCAACAGAGTTTTGAGGTTTTCAGCAGATGTTCAGAACCTTCTTCAGTCACTTGAGCAGGAAGTGCAAAGAGATAAAGTGCAAATAAAATTAAATAAAAATGCAAAGAGATAAATAAAAGTGCAGAGATAACAAAGTCAAATAAAAAAAAAGTGCCAATAAAAAAGAAAAGTGCAAGGAGATAAAGTGACTATAAACAGAAAAGTGCAAATAACAAAATAAGTGCAAAGAGATAAAGTGCCAAATAATAAGAAAAGTACAAAGATAACAAAGTGACAAACAGAAAAGTGCAAAAAGATAAAGTCAAATAAAAAGAAAGGTGCAGAGAGATACATTGCCAATAAACGCTAAAGTGCAAATAAACAGGAAACTACACTCTCCTCTTTTTTCTCACTATATCCTCCCTCACTCCTCTCCTTATCCATCTGTCTGCCCCCCCATCCTTCCTCCCAGCCGGTCAAAGCGGCAGGCCGTCAACAATGAGTCTGGTTCCGCTCGAGGTTTCTGCCTTCTGAAAGGAAGTTTTTCCTCGCCATAGCTCACTGTACAGTGTTTCGCTTCTTGCTCTTTGTTGAATTGCTGGGATCTATTTTTCCTTAATCAACTGTAGTCTTATTTCAACTGTATAGTGTCTTGAGATAACTTTGTTATGATAAGACACTTTAAATAAAATTGAATTGAATTGAAAGTGCAAAGGTCAGCAATAGAACACTGTACAAGTGGTAATTGTGCTCAGGATGATCCATCAAAGACTCGTGTGCATCAGTGTCATCGATAAATAAACTTTATTGACATGATGTTGATTCAACACTTGTTTTACATCAACGTTCAAACATAGATTACATTCAACGTTTGATGTCAATCAGTGGAGAAGAAACTTGAAACAGAGAGAAGAGTTTTTATTGACACAGTTGGATCGACCTCGACTCGTCTCCCGCCATGATCTGTCGGAGCAGGACAATGAATGGAGGACGAACAAAGATGGAGGATGAGTGACATGACAGACCGCCATCTTGGTTTGGCCTGTTCCACAACTAGTGAGAATCCACTGATAAATCAAAGACATTTCCATCATCATCGTAGTTCATCAAACAAACCTTTTTTTTATGATGATTATTCATTTGTTTAGTTAATTAAACGATTTATATACATTTTTGTTTTGTTTTAATTAAAATGAGCACCGTTATTTATATAGACTGAACGAAATAAATATAAAATAAAACAAAATTGTTGACCAAAATGCAATAAAATACTGCTTTATTTTGTAAAAATAATAATAAATTTCAACCTATGAATAAATGTTTATTATTATATGTGAACAGTGCCATCTAGTGGTAAAATATAAATATTGCAGGAAACGCATGAAGTTTAAACTTTTGTCTCGAGTGTCGTTAAAATAAAAGATGTAAATAAGTTGAAACGTGGAAGAATGATTTATGAGTAATTTCGTTAAACGCCGTTTGTTTTTGGCCAAATACACACTACAGTGACTCAGATCTTTCTTCTTCGTTTGTTCCATTTAAAGTCGACACCTTACAAAGGGTTAAACAGCGCCGCTCACAGGACAACCCGAGGAGTACAAGTCACGGCAGAAAAATATGATATAAAGATAATAATACATTTAAATAAAATAAAAAACGCATTTAACGACTGACAAGGTCACTTCACAGCTACTAAACGAAAACATAGTAGTTTTTAAAAAATGATTACGTGTTCAAAAGCCGTATCTTAAAATGAACACAATAACATAAGCCATAACACTACAATATAGTATTGTTTTTAAATAGTTAATATTATAGATAGAGGATAGAAAAAGAAAGAGTTTAATTGACATACGATAATATGTATATATATATATGTTTTTACTAATAGTTATTGTTTGTATTGTTAATTATTATTTGATTTATTATTTGTTATCTTGACTCGTATTGTTAAAATGTAAAAATAAAATGTGTCTTTAACCTGATTTATTATTGACGCTCACAGGTCTTGGTCAAAGCGTTTTTTTTTTACTCCGAATCTGAGGTTGTTGACTCGACAAAGGAGAATTCTCTTTTGTTCTGTCACAAGTGAATCATCTTTGTTGTTCTCTGCGCCATCTGCGCGTTGTTGACGCTCCAGCGTGATTGACAGCGCGGCGGGCCAATGGCAGCGCAGGAGCGAGAGGAAAACAGCGGTGACGTCACAGCGAGGAGGCGGGGACGAGCACCAGGAGGGCGGGAACGATCTGTCACTGCTGGATCCGTCGGTCATGAACCCAGAACCGTCGCGCTGACTCACCGGACTCGACCCGACAACCGACTCCATAACCACCCTCTGGACCGTATCGTCCGCTGCACCGTCCGCTGCATGTGCCGCCGGGAGGTCCCGGGACTCTCCCCGCAGGAGGGAGGCCGAGGGGCGGCCTGAGGTGGAGCTAATCAGGTTAGCATGTTAGCATCGCAGGCAGATGTCACTTCTGCGCCGTGACGTCACAGAACGCGTTTGAAATCTCGTCATGTGTTTGTTGTCTTAATGCTCACGAACCGACCCTACGAGTGCAGACCTCCGCCGTGCAGCTCGTCTCTACTCTGACGTCTGTAATTCTGCCGACAGACGCGCACGATCACGTGACCTGGGTGGTCCCTGAATGGACTGTGTGCAGCAGCAGCGCCCCCTGGTGTTGGTGAGGACTCACAGGTGAGGGGTCTCAGGTGAGGGGTCTCAGGTGAAGGGTCATGGGCAGCCAGGGCAGTCCGGTGAAGAGCTACGACTACCTCCTGAAGTTCCTGCTGGTGGGAGACAGTGACGTGGGGAAAGGAGAGATTCTGGACAGTCTTCAGGACGGATCCGCAGAGTCTCCGTACGCCTACAGTAGTGGTGAGTCCTGGGTTAGAAGATGATGAAGATGATGAAGATGATGAAGATGATGAAGATGATGAAGATGAGGATTATGAGGATGAGGATGAAGATGAAGATGATGAGGATAAGAATGAAGATGGAAATGAGGATGAAGATGATGATGATGATGAAGATGAGGATTATGAGGATGAAGATGAAGATGATGAGGATAAGAATGAAGATGAAGATGAGGATGAAGATGATGAGGATGAAGGATGAATGTGATGAGGAAGATGAAGAGGATGAAGATGAATGTGATAAGGATGATAAAGATGATGAAGATGAGGATGAAGATGAGGATGATGAAGATGATGAGGATAAGAATGAAGATGAAGATGATGAGGATGAAGATGATGACGATGAAGAGGATGAAGATGAATGTGATGAAGATGACGATGATGATGAAGATGACGAGGATGAAGATGAATGTGATGAGGATGATAAAGATGATGAAGATGAAGATGAGGATGATGAAGATGATGAGGATAAGAATGAAGATGAAGATGATGACGATGATGAGGAAGATGAAGAGGATGAAGATGAATGTGATGAAGATGACGATGATGATGAAGATGACGAGGATGAGGATGAATGTGATGAAGATGAAGATGATGAGGATGAGGATGAATGTGATGAGGAAGATGAAGAGGATGAAGATGAATGTGATGAGGATGATGATGATGATGAAGAGGATGAGGATCAAGGTGAATGTGATGATGATGATGAAGAGGATGAGGATCAAGGTGAATGTGATGATGATGATGATGAAGATCAGGAGGATGAGGATGATGAAGATGACGAGGATGAGGATGAATGTGATGAAGATGAAGATGATGAGGATGAGGATGAATGTGATGAGGAAGATGAAGAGGATGAAGATGAATGTGATGAGGATGATGATGATGATGAAGAGGATGAGGATCAAGGTGAATGTGATGATGATGATGAAGAGGATGAGGATCAAGGTGAATGTGATGATGATGATGATGAAGATCAGGAGGATGAGGATGATGAAGATGATGAAGATAATAAAGATAAAGTTGAGGATGAAGATGAGGATGAATGTGATGATGATGATGAAGATGATGAGGATGTAGATGAATGTGATGATGAGGATGAGGAAGATGATGTGATGGTGAAGATGAGGATGATGATGATGATGAGGATGAAGATGAATGTGATGAAGATCAGGAGGATGAGGATGATGAAGAAGATGATGATGATGATGAACAAGATAATGATGAAGATGATGAGGATGAAGATGAAGATTATTGTCTCTCCAGGTATCGACTATAAAACTACGACGATTCTTCTCGACGGTCGGCGAGTGAAGCTGGAGCTCTGGTGAGAAGCTTCTGGTCATGTGACGTGTTTAAGCGAATGTTGACGAGGCGGCCATGTTGTTTTTTCTTCTGTCAGGGACACGTCAGGTCAAGGTCGCTTCTGCACCATCTTCCGCTCGTACTCCAGGGGAGCTCAGGTGAGGCCTTGAACGCACCATCACCTACGTTCTTGAACGCACCATTTGAACGCACCATAGCCTACGTTCTTGAACGTACCATAGCCTACGTTCTTGAACTTACCATAGCCTACATTCTTGAACGCACCATTTGAACGTACCATAGCCTACGTTCTTGAACACACCATAGCCTACATTCTTGAACGCACCATTTGAACGTACCATAGCCTACGTTCTTGAACACACCATAGCCTACATTCTTGAACACACCATAGCCTACGTTCTTGAACACACCATAGCCTACATTCTTGAACGCACCATTTGAACGTACCATAGCCTACGTTCTTGAACGCACCATAGCCTACGCTCTTGAACGCACCATAGCCTACGTTCTTGAACACACCATAGCCTACATTCTTGAACGCACCATTTGAACGTACCATAGCCTACGTTCTTGAACGCACCATAGCCTACG
Organism: Callionymus lyra; assembly: GCF_982586985.1. NCBI lineage: Eukaryota > Metazoa > Chordata > Actinopteri > Syngnathiformes > Callionymidae > Callionymus > Callionymus lyra. The sequence continues at coordinate 5,064,438 of NC_141832.1, read as the reverse complement.
CTCTTGAACGCACCATAGCCTAAGTTCTTGAACGCACCATAGCCTACGTTTTTGAACGCACCATTTGAACGCACCATAGCCTACGTTCTTTAACGCACCATTTGAACGCACCATCACCTACGTTCTTTAACGCACCATCACCTACGTTCTTGAACACATCATAGCCTATGTTCTTGAATGCACCATTTGAACGCACCATCACCTACGTTCTTGAACGCACCATCACCTTTGTTCTTGAACACACCATAGCCTACGCTCTTGAACGCACCATAGCCTAAGTTCTTGAACGCACCATAGCCTACGTTCTTGAACGCACCATAGCCTACGTTCTTGAACGCACCATAGCCTACGTTCTTAAACACACCATAGCCTACGTTCTTAAACACACCATAGCCTACTTTCTTGAACGCACCATAGCCTACGTTCTTGAACGCACCATAGCCTACTTTCTTGAACGCACCATAGCCTACGTTCTTGAACGCACCATAGCCTATGTTCTTGAACACACCATAGCCTACTTTCTTGAACGCACCATAGCCTACGTTCTTGAACGCACCATAGCCTACTTTCTTAAACACACCATAGCCTACTTTCTTAAACACACCATAGCCTACGTTCTTGAACGCACCATAGCCTACTTTCTTAAACACACCATAGCCTACTTTCTTAAACACACCATAGCCTACTTTCTTGAACGCACCATAGCCTACGTTCTTGAACGCACCATAGCCTACATTCTTAAACACACCATAGCCTACGTTCTTAAACACACCATAGCCTACTTTCTTGAACGCACCATAGCCTACGTTCTTGAACGCACCATAGCCTACTTTCTTGAACGCACCATAGCCTACGTTCTTGAACGCACCATAGCCTATGTTCTTGAACACACCATAGCCTACTTTCTTGAACGCACCATAGCCTACTTTCTTGAACGCACCATAGCCTACGTTCTTGAACGCACCATAGCCTACTTTCTTGAACGCACCATAGCCTACGTTCTTGAACGCACCATAGCCTACTTTCTTGAACGCACCATAGCCTACGTTCTTGAACGCACCATAGCCTACTTTCTTGAACGCACCATAGCCTACGTTCTTGAACGCACCATAGCCTACTTTCTTAAACACACCATAGCCTACTTTCTTGAACGCACCATAGCCTACGTTCTTGAACGCACCATAGCCTACGTTCTTGAACGCACCATAGCATACTTTCTTGAACGCACCATAGCCTACGTTCTTGAACGCACCATAGCCTACGTTCTTGAACGCACCAGAGCCTACTTTCTTAAACACACCATAGCCTACGTTCTTAAACACACCATAGCCCACTTTCTTGAACGCACCATAGCCTACGTTCTTGAACGCACCACACTCGTGGATGTTATTCCGATCACACTGAGATCACAGAAAAGACTGTCGGGTCGAGATCTTCCGTCTTGCTCAAAGGCACTGGTGTCTCTCCAGGGAATCCTGCTGGTCTACGACATCACCAACCGCTGGTCGTTCGACGGCATCGACAGGTGGATCAGGGAGATCGATGAGGTGAGCCGACCGTGGCGTGGAAGTGTCCAGTCCCGTCTGACCGATCCGTCTCGCAGCACGCGCCCGGCGTTCCTCGGATCCTGGTCGGGAACCGGCTGCACCTGGCCTTCAAGCGGCAGGTGCCCACGGAGCAGGCGCGGGCGTACGCCGAGAAGAACGCCATGACCTTCTTCGAGGTCAGTCCTCTGTGCAACTTCAACGTCATCGAGTCGTTCACGGAGCTGTCGCGCATCGTGCTGATGAGGCACGGCATGGAGAAGTTCTGGAAGCCCAACCGAGGTGAAGCTTCTTCTCTTTCATCAGGTTCAATAATTAACTCAATATTTAAGTACATTGTAATGAAGATTATATTATATATGATATTACATTTTATTAAATAATTTCAGAAGGATGAACTTTTTTTTTAAATATTGAAAAAAAAGTTTTGAATATTTTTGGAATGTATTTATTTATTTTTACGAGTATCATTTTAGTTCTAATAATTCAAAAATACTATAATCTATCTCCATGTTTTTCCATTCATTCATTTTAACCAAAATCTTTAGCCAATCATGCAACAAGCAGACGATCATGTGACCGTTGGATCCAGTAGCTCCTGTTGCTTCTGTCTGGTGACTCTATTATACCAACATCTTTTATTGAATCTAAAAGACTACGAATAGAAAATATTAAGTTTAAAACATTCATTTTTAAAATGATTGGAATAAGAAAATCAAACTATATGTGTAAAAATGTTTCTATTCATTTTGAAATTTTTAATTCAATACTTGCGTCGTCTTCTGTGTGAGCATGTTAGCACGTTAGCACGTTAGCTCGGAGTGGCGCTCACACCTCTGCTCCTCCAGTCTTCAGCCTGCAGGACTTGTGCTGCCGGGCCATCGTGTCGTGCACGCAGGTCCACCTCATCGACAAGCTGCCGCTGCCCGTGGCCATCAAGTCGCACCTGCGCTCCTTCTCCATGGCCAACGGCATGAACGCCGTGATGATGCACGGACGCTCGTACTCGCTGGCGCAGCCCGGCGGCGTCAAGGGCAACAGCCTGAAGCGCTCCAAGTCCAGCCGGCCGCCGCAGAGCCCGCCCCAGAACTGCACCCGCAACAACTGCAAGATCTCTTAGCCTCGGACACTAACACCCCCCTACCCCCCTCCCCCCTCTGTGGACCGGGTCAGAACCGCCGTCACTTCCCTCCTCACTGCGACCAGAACACTCGACCGCGACACTCTACAGAACCTGCAAGAACACAAGTGACGTGCACACACCCCGGGCCTGGTTCTGGATCCTGTTCTGGGTCCAAATGGGTTTTTTTAAGGGGCCGGTTTTACACAATGTTTTGACTGAATGAATGCCGTCAAACGTGTGTGTGTGTGTGTGCACGTGCGTGCGTGTGTGTGCGTGTGTGTGTGTGTTCACCATCATAAAACACTCTTTCAGACACGTCATGAAAAGATCGCTCCTGCTGGCTCCCTCTGCTGGACGGCTCCGGAACCGCAGGGAAGCTTATCGGTTTCCTGTTGCCATGGTAACAACTTGTTGGTGTGTGCGTTCAGTCCATCTTCTTTTTCGTTGCGACGGATCGTGTTTGGAAAACACCGTCTCTGATGTTTTTTGGCGGGAGACGGCTGGCGAAAGAATGTGATTAAATTATTGATCTTTTCAAAATAAAAGTCCTGAATGTTTCACACCTTCAGTCTCGAGCTCGACTACAAACGATAAAATCAATGCTTCGATCATCGAAGATGTTCAGACTCACGCGTCACGTGGTCGGTCACATGACCCGAGAAATCGTACTGGTGACGAGAGTCGAAACATGAGCGTTGATCTTCCCCGCGCGTCCTCACGGGGGCGCTGTTATCAACAACCTAGGGAAACAAGGATGGCACCATAACCCCCTGAGTTATCATCATAATCTCAGGTTCTACGAATTGGTGCGAAGCCCTCTAACCGCTTCGCTATTGGCCTCGAGGTTAAACCAATAGCGAAGCGGTTAGAGGGCGGAGCACCAAATGACGTAGAACCTATGGTTTTCAATGGGAGGAATTACAAGAAATTTAAGAAATGTGAGGCACACCTGAGGACTGGTGGGACATATGATCTTCAAACTTGGTATTCATGTTTACATTAAGCATATCTTCGATGATTTGCATAATGTGTGTATGATTTGCATAATCAATTAGATGATTTGCATAATTTATCAAACACATAATTCTCCTGTTTCTTCGACAATTCTCACTATTTCCGACTCCAGACCTTTACTTCTATGATGTTTCCAGTAAATCAAGTCAATAAATCATAATAACAACATACAATTCCCATGTACATGAATATATTACAACATATAAATCATAGAGCAGAGCAGAATATCTAAATCACAAGACTTATCTTCTCTCGGAACAGTTGAAATAATTAAACAAGTTACTAATACAACCTTTAGTTTAAAAAAATTTAATATCAGTAATTTTAAGTAATTTTATTGCTGCTATTATTTTATCATATAAAGTCAAGGTAAGGTAAGGTAAGGTAAAACTTTATTGATCCCTCAGGAGGTCTCCTTCGGGAAATCGTTTTTTTCCAATATCCACAGCAAATACAGCAATTTTTCATAAAAAATAAATCAAAATAAGAGCAAGAACAGGTGATACAATCTAAGTCTAAAGATAAAGAACATAGGTCAAAGAAAAACAACAAAGACAAAGGATACTAAGACTAACATAGAACAGAACATCCAGATACTCTCACTCCACTCCTGCCCCCGAACTCACAATTGTACAATTTAATAGCCCGAGGAATGAATGAGTCCCTGAGTCTATTAGTGTTGCACCTGGTAGGAGCATTCGTGCACTCATTCTGCTTCTCTGCTCACTGATGACAGTGTTCAGAGGATGACTGTCATCATCAATGATGGACAGTAGTTTGTTCAATGATCTCCTCTCAGCAACTGTCACCAGTGAGTCCAGCTTCATTCCAACCACAGAACCAGCCCTCCTGATCAACCTGTCCAGCCTGTTGACACTCCTCTTGGACACATTTCCAACCCAACACACCACAGCATAGAACAGGACACTGGCCACCACAGACTGGTAGAACATGCAGAGGAGCTTCTTGCAGATGTTAAATGATCGAAGCCTCCTCAGAAAGTACAGTCTACTCTGAACCTTCTTATATACATGGTCTGTGTTGCAGGACCAGTTTACTGTCCATCCACACACTGAGGTACTTATAGTTGTCAACTATCTCCACCTCGTCGCCTCTGATGGACACTGGACGTGGCTTTGTCCTGGACCTCCCAAAGTCCAGCTCCTTGGTCTTTGAGGTGTTCAGCTGCAAGCGGTTCCTCTCACTCCAGTCCACAAAGTCATGTATCAGACTCCTGTACTCGTCCTTGCTGTTGTCCCTGATGCATCCAACAATGTCAGTGTCGTCAGCATACTTCTGGACGAGACTCAGCTCAGAGTTGTAGCAGAAGTCTGAAGTGTAGATGGTGAAGAGGAGAGGGGCCAGTACTGTCCCCTGAGGTGCTCCTGTACTGCACACCACAGTGTCAGAAGTGATGTCCTCCAGCCTGACATACTGTGGTGGATCAGTGAGATAGTCCGAGATCCAGGTGACCAGACCAGGGTCCACATGCATCTTTGTCAGTTTGTCCTGCAGCAGAGTGGGTTGGATAGTGTTGAAGGCACTAGAAAAGTCCAGGATCAGGATCCTCACTGAGCCACTTCCTTTATCCATGTGGGAGTAGGTCCGATGCAGGAGGTGAAGGATGGCATCTTCTACACCAACTGCAAGTCAGATCTTTGTCAACTATTAAGTTGTTGTTTTTTTACATCAATTAAAATATATCATGCTTGATTAACAGTGACATCAATACACTGTACTAAATTGACAATAAACCAATATTTTTAAAGTAGAAATACATGAAACTTTGTTCACTTATACTTCAAAACCTGCTGAACATGAAAATAAAGTCAGATCTTTGTCAACTATTAACGTTTATGTTTTACAATAAAATACATTGTGCACAAACAGCTTTATAGAAGGTCATAAGTCAGTACTTAAACTGCTCAACAACCGTTAACCACCCATGAAGCCCGGACAAAGCCCCGTCCCGTGTATGCGATGAAGGATCTGTAATGTCCCATCAAACCACACAAACTATATATCAAATTGTTCCTAACAATATCTATTTTAATATGTCCAAGAGGCTAAAACGGTTGGAACTAGAGTCCGTTTCCGTCGCTCCAACACGACGTCGCGTCATTTGCTTTATGGAGAGAAAAGGTCAAACGCAGAGTGTAACGGGTCGTTTATACGATCGATCGGACGCGCTCTTTGCCGGCAGCTCTACAGGTCGATAGCTCCGGGAAAGACGGTCCTGAACGATAATAACATCGCTATATTTAAGGCAAATTTGCGGGCCGAGAGGTCCTCCCCCTATCGCCCTATTGGTTCTATTCTTCCTACTTTGTTTACCATTCAAATGTTCTTCGGTGGAAGTTCCTGTTTCCTAGCCCCCCACAGATGTGTCCCTGCTTCGTTCTTTTGATCCACGACCCAAGGTGTGAAAAGGGCAGACAAACACGTTTAAATAACCGTTGTCATGACTACGTCTGTTCCAAGCTTGCCTTGAAAACAGTGTGTCAGTCTGGAGTGAAATGTTGATTTTGAATGTGTATTCAAACGTTTAAGCTCTTAGATGAAGCGAGTAATTTATACTTTATATTTTGATTATGTTTTAGCGTCCATTTAAGTATGGCGTATACGTATAGTGTGTAATAATTTTGAATCTAACAAGGCAGATGGATATCTTTTCAACTTCTACAAAAATGTTACCAAAGACATCTTCCTTACCTTGCTTCGGGAAGGTTTTACAAGCCGAAAATACCCGAACGATAACTTATGGGAACCTGCACATAACTCGACTTCTTCGATGACATTTCTGCTACTTTGAGGTTATTTTATCAACGAACTTCCCTTTCTTTTGGTGCATAAATCAAGAACACAGGCCACAGGGTTGCAGAGATTTCGTCTCTCAAAGTTTCAAATCACGTGACTGAACTCCCTTTTCAAACATACATGACTTCAGTGTGTCTGTCAAACTAAAAAGTATTTTCTGAAAATTTCACTTATCCATGTCTGTAAATAACTTCCTGAACCAGTTTGACATGAACCTGAAAGCATCACAACGAAACTCAAGGTTTCTCAGAATAGGAAGTGAAATAAATTACTCCACAGTTCATAGTTTGATGTTAATCATTTTGTACATCGTAAGATTAAATTAGAATTTAATGTTTTTAAAATGAATGATTTATTTTTACACATAGAGTTTGATACTCTAGTCCCACTCGTTCAAAAATAAATGTTCTAATT
>NC_141832.1:5045026-5052526 GCF_982586985.1 Callionymus lyra | reverse complement strand
GTGTGTTCAGGTGACATAATGGTGTGTTCAGGTGACATAGTGGTGCGTTCAGGTGACATGATGGTGTGTTCAGGTGACATAATGGTGTGTTCAGGTGACATAATGGTGTGTTCAGGTGACATAATGGTGTGTTCAGGTGACATAATGGTGTGTTCAGGTGACATAGTGGTGCGTTCAGGTGACATGATGGTGTGTTCAGGTGACATAATGGTGTGTTCAGGTGACATAATGGTGTGTTCAGGTGACATAATGGTGTGTTCAGGTGACATAATGGTGCGTTCAGGTGACATGATGGTGTGTTCAGGTGACATAATGGTGTGTTCAGGTGACATAATGGTGTGTTCAGGTGACATAATGGTGCGTTCAGGTGACATGATGGTGTGTTCAGGTGACATGATGGTGTGTTCAGGTGACATAATGGTGTGTTCAGGTGACATAATGGTGTGTTCAGGTGACATAATGGTGTGTTCAGGTGACATAATGGTGCGTTCAGGTGACATGATGGTGTGTTCAGGTGACATAATGGTGCGTTCAGGTGACATAATGGTGCGTTCAGGTGACATAATGGTGCGTTCAGGTGACATAATGGTGCGTTCAGGTGACATAATGGTGCGTTCAGGTGACATAATGGTGCGTTCAGGTTCAACAGACTGAGGTTGTGTTTCCTCTGCAGGACGTTCATCGCTCTCATCGTCCAAAAGAGAAACTTGACATCATCGAGAACTCGGTCAGAGACTTCGCCAGCGTGGACAGTAACGGGAACCTCGGCGCTCGTCAACACCAGCGAGTTCCGCTCGCCAGTGTGAAGCGGAAACTGGTCGCCGTGCAAAGCATGCTGGGAAAATCAGCACAAGAGGTCCTCGAGCGCCGAGAGAATCGCAGCCGCACTCACCTTGACTCCCCCACCTCACCGGCGCCCCCCCCAGGCTCGGTGCGAACGTCACTCTGGCGGGGGAACACGACGGCCGCGACGCCGTCTCAGTGCGAGATCAACGGCAAGGAAGTGATTTCTGCTCTTTCTCGAGCCAAGAGCAGCGAGTGTCGGCAGAAGATCGTGGACGTTTACTGCAGACACAAGGACAAGAAGCTGATGCCGGAGAAGGTGCCTCGGTACTGTCCCAGTCAAGGTCAGCAGAGGTCACACTCATGTCACTCACACTCGTCTCCATGACGACACTCAACACTCATGTCACTCACACGCGTCACCATGACGACACTCATGTCACTCACACACTTCTCCATGATGACACTCATGTCACTCACACTCGTCTCCATGACGACACTCGTATGTCACTCACAGGCGTCACCATGACGACACTCGTATGTCACTCACACGCGTCACCATGACGACACTCGTATGTCACTCACACCGTCACCATGACGGCACTGGTATGTCACTCACACGCGTCACCATGACGACACTCGTATGTCACTCACACGCGTCACCATGACGACACTCGTATGTCACTCACACGCGTCACCATGGCGACACTCGTATGTCACTCACACGCGTCACCATGACGGCACTCGTATGTCACTCACACGCGTCATCATGACGACACTCATATGTCACTCACACGCATCACCATGACGACACTCATATGTCACTCACACGCATCACCATGACGACACTCATGTCACTCACACGCGTCTCCATGATGACACTCATGTCACTCACACGCGTCTCCATGACGACACTCGTATGTCACTCACACGCGTCATCATGACGACACTCATATGTCACTCACACGCATCACCATGACGACACTCATGTCACTCACACGCGTCTCCATGACGACACTCATGTCACTCACACGCGTCACCATGACGACACTCATGTCACTCACACGCGTCTCCATGACGACACTCGTATGTCACTCACACGCGTCATCATGACGACACTCATATGTCACTCACACGCATCACCATGACGACACTCATGTCACTCACACGCGTCTCCATGACGACACTCATGTCACTCACACGCGTCACCATGACGACACTCGTATGTCACTCACACGCGTCACCATGACGACACTCGTATGTCACTCACACGCGTCACCATGACGGCACTGGTATGTCACTCACACGCGTCACCATGACGACACTCGTATGTCACTCACACGCGTCACCATGACGACACTCGTATGTCACTCACACGCGTCACCATGGCGACACTCGTATGTCACTCACACGCGTCACCATGACGGCACTCGTATGTCACTCACACGCGTCATCATGACGACACTCATATGTCACTCACACGCATCACCATGACGACACTCATATGTCACTCACACGCATCACCATGACGACACTCATGTCACTCACACGCGTCTCCATGATGACACTCATGTCACTCACACGCGTCTCCATGACGACACTCGTATGTCACTCACACGCGTCATCATGACGACACTCATATGTCACTCACACGCATCACCATGACGACACTCATGTCACTCACACGCGTCTCCATGACGACACTCATGTCACTCACACGCGTCACCATGACGACACTCATGTCACTCACACGCGTCTCCATGACGACACTCGTATGTCACTCACACGCGTCATCATGACGACACTCATATGTCACTCACACGCATCACCATGACGACACTCATGTCACTCACACGCGTCTCCATGACGACACTCATGTCACTCACACGCGTCACCATGACGACACTCATGTCACTCACACGCGTCACCATGACGACACTCGTATGTCACTCACACGCGTCACCATGACGACACTCGTATGTCACTCACACGCGTCACCATGACGACACTCGTATGTCACTCACACGCGTCACCATGACGGCACTCGTATGTCACTCACACGTGTCACACACTAGTCTGACGCTGATGTGTCACACACAAGTCACCATGACGACACTGATGTGTCACACACTAGTCACCATGACGACACTACTGTGTCACACACTAGTCGCCATGACGACACTGATGTGTCACACACTAGTCACCATGACGACACTGATGTGTCACACACTAGTCACCATGACGACACTGATGTGTCACACACTAGTCACCATGAGGACACTGATGTGTCACACACTAGTCACCATGACAACACTGATGTGTCACACACTAGTCACCATGACGACACTGATGTGTCACACACTAGTCACCATGACGACACTGATGTGTCACACACTAGTCACCATGAGGACACTGATGTGTCACACACTAGTCACCATGACGACACTGATGTGTCACACACTAGTCACCATGACGACACTGATGTGTCACACACTAGTCACCATGACGACACTGATGTGTCACACACTAGTCACCATGACGACACTAATGTATCACACACGTGTCACCATGACGACACTGACGTGTCACACACTAGTCACCATGACGACATTGATGTGTCAAACACTAGTCACCATGACGACACTACTGTGTTACACACTAGTCACCATGACGACACTGATGTGTCACACACTAGTCACCATGAGGACACTGATGTGTCACACACTAGTCACCATGACGACACTAATGTATCACACACGTGTCACCATGACGACACTGACGTGTCACACACTAGTCACCATGACGACATTGATGTGTCACACACTAGTCACCATGACGACACTACTGTGTTACACACTAGTCACCATGACGACACTGATGTGTCACACACTAGTCACCATGACGACACTGATGTATCACACACGTGTCACCATGACGACACTGACGTGTCACACACTAGTCACCATGACGACACTGATGTGTCACACACTAGTCACCATGACGACACTGATGTGTCACACACTAGTCACCATCACGACACTGATGTGTTACACACTAGTCACCATGACGACACTGATGTGTCACACACTAGTCACCATGACGACACTAATGTATCACACACGTGTCACCATGACGACACTGATGTGTCACACACTAGTCACCATGACGACACTGATGTGTCACACACAAGTCACCATGACGACACTGATGTGTCACACACTAGTCACCATGACGACACTACTGTGTCACACACTAGTCGCCATGACGACACTGATGTGTCACACACTAGTCACCATGACGACACTGATGTGTCACACACTAGTCACCATGACGACACTGATGTGTCACACACTAGTCACCATGAGGACACTGATGTGTCACACACTAGTCACCATGACGACACTGATGTGTCACACACTAGTCACCATGACGACACTGATGTGTCACACACTAGTCACCATGACGACACTGATGTGTCACACACTAGTCACCATGACGACACTGATGTGTCACACACTAGTCACCATGACGACACTGATGTGTCACACACTAGTCACCATGACGACACTGATGTATCACACACGTGTCACCATGACGACACTGATGTGTCACACACTAGTCACCATGAGGACACTGATGTGTCACACACTAGTCACCATGACGACACTGATGTGTCACACACTAGTCACCATGACGACACTGATGTGTCACACACTAGTCACCATGACGACACTGATGTGTCACACACTAGTCACCATGACGACACTGATGTGTCACACACTAGTCACCATGACGACACTTATACGTCTCAGTCTCTGGTCACCATGACGACCCTTGTGTAGTAACTGGATGAAAGGGAGGTTTGATTGACAGATGGAGTCACCCGGCTGCTGGAGTGTGTGCTGAGTGACTGACACACGTGTTCCGGTCTATTCTGGGCGACGCGTGAGTGGACCCGCTGAAGGGCGGCGGGACAATTGCACTCTAATTAGCCGGCGAGCCGCATGTTTATTTCTGGATCATGTGACTGATGATGGTGTGTTTGTGGGCGCTTTGATACGGGCGGGTCAGATCGGAGCTGGACTAATTACAGTGAGTCTGGACCCACCGGGTCGAGCGTCCGGAGGCCACAGAGGGTCCTGGTGCTGCTGCTCTATATTTAAGCCCGCTCACACACACACACACACACACACTTATAAATACACTCGCAGGAGCTGTCAAGGTCACGTCAGGGTCCAGATGTCTTCCGACGGATCAGTGTTTGAGGTCAGAGGTCACATTCTGACTCTGTGTCCAGGTAAAGCGGGCGCGCCCCTCCACTGGGACGAGGGTCTGGTGGGCGGAGCCTCGGCGGCGCCCGTGCGGCTGGTGTTCGTGCTGGTGGTCCACGGCCGCGCCTCCCGTCAGCTCCGGCGCCTGTTCAAGGCCGTGTACCACACCTCGCACTACTACCTCGTGCACGTGGACCAGGTGAGACCCGGGGACCCCGCCCGAGCCTCACAGCCTCCAACATGTCTCCTCCACACAGAGGTCCGACTACCTGCAGCGGGAGGTGGAGGTGCTGGCGAGACGCTACGCTAACGTGCGCGTGACGGCGTGGAGGGAGGCGACCATCTGGGGCGGGGCCAGCCTGCTGCAGATGTACCTGCGCAGCATGGAGGAGCTGCTGCTCGCCGACTGGTCCTGGGACTTCTTCATCAACCTGAGCTCCGCAGACTACCCTGTCAGGTGTGTGTGTGACGTCAGCGCCCCCTGCTGGGCCGTGATGTCACTCATGGAACAACTGAAGGTCCTCAGAGACCGGAGGACAAAATCAATCCACGATCCATAACTACGTCACTGTGACACGCTTGTGTATTGACGAGTGTGTATTGACGTGTGTGTGTTGACGTGTGTGTGTTGACGTGTGTGTGTTGACGTGTGTGTATTGACGTGTGTATATTGACGAGTGTGTGTTGACGTGTGTGTGTTGACGTGTGTGTGTTGATGTGTGTGTGTTGACGGGTGTGTGTTGATGGGTGTGTGTTGACGTGTGTGTGTTGACGTGTGTGTGTTGACGAGTGTGTGTTGACGAGTGTGTGTTGACGTGTGTGTGTTGACGAGTGTGTGTTGACGAGTGTGTGTTGACGTGTGTGTATTGACGGGGGTGTGTTGACGAGTGTGTGTTGACGTGTGTGTATTGACCAGTGTGTATTGACGTGTGTATTGACGTGTGTGTGTTTCTGCTGCAGGACAAACGAACAACTCGTCAACTTCCTGTCAAAACACAGAAACATGAACTTCATCAAGTCTCACGGTCGAGACAACAGTCGGTACTTCAACCATCACACACACACACACATACACACGGCCATACATACATACACACACACACACTTACACACACACACAGATCCACGTGAACACACACACACACATACACACGGCCATACATACATACACACACACGCTTACACACACACACAGATCCACGCGCACACACACACATACACACACGCCCATACATACACACCCACACTTACAAATGCATGCACATACACACACATATACATGCACATACATACACACACTTACACATGTATGCACACAAACACACACTCTCAAACATAAACACGCGCACATACATACACACACACACATACACACATACATAAACACACTTACACATACATGCACACACACACATACACACATACATAAACACACTTACACATACATGCACACACACACATACACACATACATAAACACACTTACACATACATACACACACACACATACACACATACATAAACACACTTACACATACATGCACACACACACATACACACATACATAAACACACTTACACATACATGCACACACACACATACACACATACATAAACACACTTACACATACATACACACACACACATACACACATACATAAACACACTTACACATACATGCACACACACTCACACACACACACATGCACATACATACACACATGCAGACACATACACACATTTACATGCACACAAATGTACATGCACACACACATGCACACACATATACATACACACACAAACATACATGCACACAAATACAGACACATATGTATATGCACACACACGTTTACACACACACACACACACACACATGCACATACACACACAGTAACACAAATACACACACAGTAGCACACAATCACAGGTGTGTGTGTGTGTGTCAGGTTCATCCGTAAGCAGGGTCTGGACCGGCTCTTCCTGGAGTGTGACGCACACATGTGGCGTCTGGGCGACCGTAAGATCCCTGAAGGCATCACGGTGGACGGAGGCTCTGATTGGTTCCTGCTGAGCCGAGAGTTCGTCCAGTACGTGGTGACGTCACGAGACGATCTGGTGACTCAGATGAAGAGATTCTACAAACACACACTGCTGCCGGCCGAGGTACACACACACACACACACACACCCCCACACACACACCCCCCCACACACACACACACACACACACACACACACACACACAGAGTAACACCTGACTCTCCACAGTCCTTCTTCCACACGGTGCTGGAGAACAGCGCCCTCTGCAGGACGATGCTGGACAACAACCTGCGCCTGACCAACTGGAACAGGAAACTGGGCTGTAAGTGTCAATACAAGCACATCGTGGACTGGTGTGGATGTTCACCCAACGACTTCACCGCCGCCGACCTGCCGCGCCTCCAGGTGA